>NC_051450.1:20409817-20441607 GCF_001649575.2 Kryptolebias marmoratus | reverse complement strand
GGGGGGGGGGGTTAAGGGAGCTGTGCATAAAACTCTTCAAAGAAAGATATAAAAGATGATCATTACAGGGTTTTATTGCTAAAGTTGCTTCTACAGTTTAGTAAATTTTGAACTGGGTTGTATAAACTGTATTTCATTTGAAGACCAGAGTAGAACCAGATGATTTTTTTAATGTCCTGATACTAAAAACCTTAGAACTAATCCATCCATCCATCCATCCATCCATCCATTCATCCATCCATCCATCCATCCATCCATCCATCCATCCATCCATTTTCCACTTTCCGCAGGTCCGTCACAGGGCCACATAGAGATAAACGAGAAAAACAACCATTCACGCTCTCACTCACACCTAGAGACAATTTAGAGTTACCAGTTAACCTAACATGCATGTTTTTTGGGTCTGTAGGAGGAAATCCGGAATAAACCCATGTGTGCAATGAAGAACGTGTGAACTCCACACAGAAAAGCTTGCAACATTCTTGATGTGATTTGAGAGCACTATCCTTTTTTCCTCCATTCTGTTCGAACTAAAACATATTGTTTATAATAATACTATGACTATTTTATTTCCCCCATGATCTATGCACAAATTATAAACAGTTGACTGAAAAAGTGGATTGACCAACGTTCAAATAAGTAACTTCTGATAAATTTATTGAGTGGTCACTTATTTTAACTGTAAAAGACTGGTGTGATTTAACATTAGGCCACATCTTCATAGAAACAAACAAACATGGAAACAGAAATAATGCAAAGCAGCATCTGTGTTAGGACCTCCTTTAAAAAGTACTGACTAATACAGAGTTCTTCAGAGGTAAGAATGTTGGGATGGATGGATACTAAAGAGAAGAGCCTGGCAGCTACTTCCTAATGCTACAGGGACAGAGACAGTAGGGAAGGGAAAAAAGAAGAAGAGACAACATCCAGGGGCAAGTGCACAGGAGCAAATAGACACACCAAACACACGTGGTAAGGATTGTGACTCTAATCTTGCTCTGTATTGCTTTGATAAGGAGAGAAATCCTTTCCTTGCAACAAAGATTGAGCTGTTCTCTTTTTGTCTGAAAGTTATACACATAATTATGCATGAGCATTTGTTTGCAGTAGATTTATACATTTTATAAGTCTTCAAACCAAAATGAATTTAATGTGACTTTGGAAAGTTTGTAAATGCAGCAAGTCTGTGTCAATTACTTCTCACTGTCAGAAGGAGCTGCACTGGCCTCAGCTTTGGGGTTTTACATATACAAATACACACACACACACTCAGATTCCTTCGAACCTGTCAGTCAAGTTCCTCAAGAGTTATAGTAGCACACAGAGCTATAAATCTGCAACAGGTCACTTCATTTCACTTACAGCACAGCTCTCAATCTTCCTGAAGTCACAGCATTAATTCAAAATGTAGATTTTATATTTTAGGCATCTTTGACTGACTGCTTGGACTGCCACTCCCCTAACAGCATTACCACAATAGTAAAATATGATAAAAGTGTTTTTTTGTTGTTTTCAAGACTTTCAAAGGTTCTTTTCTGTCGGCAAATCATGGAGAACAAAGCAATGTTTTTTTCTTGGAAGATTGTCATTAAAATCTACAATTTTCCAACTTCCCCTTTTCATACATCACACACACTCTGCTATCAAAACATTATGTAGCTGTCAGAGGTGCGGAGCTTTGTTTTGAAGCTGGCGCAAGGCTTTGAAGTCTCTGACCTTTTGGTCCGTCTTCGTCACGCACTGGGACAGAACTGGATTGTCAAGTTTGCCACTGCCTCGTGTCACTTTCTGCTGTGACTGCAGCTGGGGAGCCATTTGTTAAAATTACGTCTGTGTCACTGGCATAAACAGGGCCCACAATAAAGTCGTGCAGCGTGACGTTCATGCAGCCGCTCAAACACAAAACCAGGCACGACATGGGAGCGATGTGACGAATGTTCTCATAGTGTTTGTCTATTCCTGCCACTTTAAGTTGAAGGTTTCTGAATTTGAATCTGTTTTGATCAGTACGCACATGACTAGACTTATAAACATAAACAACGTATTAACAACCCACCACTGTATACATTAACATTTTATCTAATTTCTAGGGTGTGCATTAGAGGGTGGCAAGGAGATCTGCACACATCTGTTTAAGACTATGTGTTGACATTTTATGTCTCTTCACACTGCTTTTTTTGTTTCTTCTAGACAGTTACTCATGCACTTAATTTATAGTGCACCTGCAGACTGAGTTTGTGTGTGTGTGAGTTCATGTTTGTCGAGCTAACTGTGTGGTAACGCTCACAGTGGAATTGTTGATGAAGGAATGCGGCTCCCTCTGACTCACCTGATGATTTGGTCCTTACTTTGTGATCAGCGCAGCAGGCAGATACCACACAATAAGACGGCATTGAGAAACACCCACAAGCTGTGTTGTTTTTAGTTCCCTGATTGAAATAAAACATGGTAAGGAACACCATAAATTTTGAGATACTAGAACGTGCTATGAGAATATAACACAGCAATATACAGTATACAACTTATAGTATTTTAATACAACTCTATAGCATCAGTATTATGTAAAGTCTTGAGTTGTTTGTTCTTTCTTTATTCTTAGCTTGCAAGAAGTCAGAGTTTTAGAGTCAGTGTTGTCCTGGTTTTCCAATGTTTTTATATATATTATAATATTCCAAATTCAGTGAAACTGCAAATAAAAATGTATCTATTTTCTTGCAACGTTGACTCAAGGTTGAGTCGCCAACTAGTCTCCAACAGTCGCAGCCCGGAGAAATACTTTCAGCCTTGCTGTTACCAGTAACTTGTCACAAAAACACCTGAGTCAGGTCTTTGTTAGGATTTTTTTTATGTCCTAAAGACATATCTTTAAAAAACTGAGTAATTATGCTGACACTGCACAATATGCTATCATGGGCAGACAAATGGACTGAAAGGAAAATGACTCAAATGTTCAGGGACAATTTTTAAAACACCTAGAAAAAGACTTTTAATCAAAACCGTCATAAAAGATGACAAGAAGGTCTGTCTCATTGGAAGCTAAGACATTAGGAGTGGTTCCAGACTGTTTTCAGAGTTCTGTAAATAATCCAAGCCAGATCAGTGATGACGAACTTCATGTGTAAAATGTCGCTGATTCAACATGCAAACGTGTGAGGCAACGCAACCGCTAATACAGCAAACGTCTACCTCTTGCCTCATGAGAAATGATGTGAGAGGGTGTTACATACATATTCAACAACTGAAACATTTAGTCTGCTGCTCCTTCTAAAGACAAAAACTGACAGTAAGGCCATAGGAAAGAGGAGGGTGTGTTATTTAGAGTGCACGTGTATAAAAGCCATCAGTTTGGCCTTGAATGGAAGGACACATTCATTTATTTACTTTTCTTCCTTCTGTCTCCTAAGTTTGCTCTCTCACATTTGTTTTACTGTCAGACACAGCATGCTTCCAGTAAAGCTCCTGAGCTTGATAAAACAGGACCTAATCATGTGAAACACGACTTTAACAATGCAAGTGTAAAAACATTTACTGCAGTTTAAGCTGAGCTAAGGTAGAAAGATCTCCACAAAATTTATTTCACATGAAGGGTCATCAAAAGGATAGCATGACGAGCTTAGAAAGTTGACTTTTCATATTTTACTGTAAACTTATTACAACCAGACTTATTAAAAAAAACCTAAACTTACGAAAACAGTAAACTTACCCCATTAAAATGGCTTTTTTGCAAATTTTCATGAAGATAAGAACATCCAACATGACAGGAGTTCTGTTTCTAAGACTGTTTAGCAGCAATCAGAGGTGTATATGAAAGGGTTAAACAATTTGCACAGTTTTGTCTAAGCTAGACCAGTTCTTATCAACTACAATCCAAGATTATGAGTTTCTCAGTGTCTGGTTTTAAACTTGTTGGAAGTCCTCAGAGAGTTAGTCTTTGTGGTTAGAATGTAAGTCATACACGGGCCTTTTACGGCTCATGGGCCACATTCAGCCTGTTAGCTGTCTCCATCCAGCCCACAGGAGGTCAATGAAAAATCAGGAATCAAACACAAATCATTCAGCATGCAAATCTAAAATCTCTACTTTTATTTTAAATGCGCTTTTCGCTGTGCTTTTATTCTAAAGGTGAGTTGAAGTTTACCTGCAGCGCCACTGGATATTAGAGTTTGTGAGAGATTTGTGTTACATTCTTGTTCGCACACGGCTTATTTACTGAAGTCAGCAGGAGCATTTTTTTCACAAATGTGTTTTTGTGAATGTTCATTTATTTATATGAAAAATACAGTCTTAAGTGCTGCCATGACCGGGTCTGATTTTATTGTCCAGTTACATTGCCTATTTATAGCAGCTAATGAAAATCATATTTACAGCTAATTATAAATTTATATTTGGCAAAATTGACTTTAACTTTTTGTTTCGGCCTTCTGCAACAGACTCAGTTTCATATGTGGGTCTTTGGGGGGAAAAAAGTTTCCCTATCCTGGTCTAGGTGCTCAATGCAATTACTCAGCTTCAGCTAAGTCTCAGGGTAAAGTTTGTACAGTGGAATTCTAATAAAACTCTTTTGTGTGGGGTAAGGATGCCTGACGCCTTGAGTCATAACTTGCAGTCAGACAGTTGGCTGATGCAGTTTGGATGCTGAGTAAGAACTAAGGAATCAGTAAATAAAACTTTAAAAACCTGATCTGTCTTTAACAATTACCTGTAAATGATGCACTCTCCTGCTTTGCTGTGTTTAAATATATTCCCTATGTTTTGCATGTTTATAAGAACATTATTTTTACAGATTTATGTAACAAACAAGCATTAGGTCATGGAGAGATGTGGAAGGATTTTAAGGGTTAAAGCTTGGTGAAAGTATTCTGTGTCACGTTTTGCATTTGTTGTTATGTCTGGTGATTGTCTGCAGTATTTAAACCATATGTTTGTGATCAGCAGCAGCACATGGCACAAGCATGGGATCCTGGGAACAAAAGCAGAAAGATGGGGCCCAGCCAGCATTAAATGCAAGGGAAACACAAAAAAGGGACAGAAATGGCTTCCCTTTTCATTAGTAGGACAGCAAGCTTGGGTCCCTTTGGACAATCTTCACTGATGAAGTATTTCTCAGGATCAGATTCCTCTTTGCAGTCTTTTACACCTCCAACATCTCACGGGACAGTGAGAACATTAAAATACCTGTTAGGGATCAGCGTTAAAAATGGCTGTTGGGTAAAGACAGATAGGAGTTGTAGCAGAGCGACTCGGCGAGCCCCTGCAGCCATGTGACAGTGATGTGATCTAGTTTAAACAACAGATGTTTGTGATTCCAGGGGAAATTAGGAGCAAGACTCCCCTCGAGATGGCGGTGGCTTACCACTCCTGTTATCTAAATGAGATGTCTTCATGTCTTAGGCAGATCCTCCTCATGAAAACACACTACCTCCTGTTCTGTGGTCAATAACTTGTGATGCTGTTACATAAGAGTTTGGTTTGTCTTAGTACTTCTGGTTGAAGACAAATTGTCCGACTTACTGGTGTTTTATCTACAAAGGATTTATTTATTTTGCTTACTTGAGTCTGTTTTTTAAAAAAAAATGCATCTTGTGTTCCCACAGTGTCTCTTTGGGTTTTATGAATATCACCTGTTGTTGTCCATGTGCATGCTTATGTGGTTTAAGCCATCTTCCTGCCTGCCTTGGTGCTGCATTGAAATGATTAGTGTGCCATTTTTTATGACGCTCGCCTGCTTTGTGGGCATGTGAATACTTGCATGAGACTCTGCCCGCGCTCCTCTCCATCCCCCAGCCTTACCCTCCAGCTATCCCTGCCACGTCCCATAAAAATGATGCAACACAACTGAACTGAAAATGCTGAGATAATAAGTAAATGTAGTAGGACTGTGCCTCCTATAAATTCTTTTTACTCTTTTAGAATTTAAACAATATATTTATTCCTCTAGTTAATTAAATCTAATGTAACTGTGCAGTTGTAGGAGGATTTTAGCCCTGAAATGTATCAGTTAACTTGTGAACACTAGGGCTAAACATAATTTATGACTAAATCTAATAATGTCTGAGATAATATCTTATTATATGGAAGTAAACTGTGGCAACAGATGAAAAATATTTGAAACAATCAATAAAGACAATTTAGCAATTATTTTGGTTTAGTAAAAGATGCATATTGTTAAAGCCTACCTTTCTTTGAAGGAATGCATATATTGCCCACCACTTTTAATGTGAGAGTTTCAGACTAAGATTATTTTATGTTGAGAAATGACAAAATAAAAATTTTGATCAAACCTTGCATATAACATTATGCACCATATCATACAATGTTGTAAGATGTCAAGCTCAAAATATGTTTTGAATGACGCTTAGCTGCTACCACGTCTATTGTTTTGGGGATTTTTTATATTTATTTAATTGTTGGGTTTTCGTGGTTTTGTGTTTTCTAAGTTCAATTAGCTGTGAAGGCCATCTTGAATTAGGTTGGCCTTAAAAGTTAATCAACTGATGTAAATTCAATGATGATTTCCTGAAAATGTTGTTAAGATCCAAAATCACAAGATGTTCTGGTAACAGCCATACACACAAACACACACACACACACACACACACACACTCCTACATCCAGACACAGGCAAATATGTTCTCATCTGCCTTCACCTGTTGACAGCAGGTGATAGATATTTATTGCTTTAGAAAACTTTTGTGAATCTAATGGAGTACAGGGTGAAGTGTAAACATTGTGTTATTACATTTTCAGTCAACAAACATGGAAGCACAATTTCTTTTCTTGAATTTGATCTTTAAATTTACCTTAAACATGTAGATGTTTCAACTGACCATTTTTTTTATTGGTAGGCTAAATGTAACGTGCATTAACCTTCAAGTATTTTCATAGTCCTGGTGTTTTTGGGAAACCCAGAATCCCAGCTAACCCATGAAACTTTAGAGAGGTCCCAGCTGCCCAGAGTCCCCCTACATATCTTTTACCAGCTCATAATGTTGCAGTTCCGTGTCAAGTTGTTGTACCAGCTAACACATGTGTGTGTTTAATTAAAGTTATATGGCCACTATAAATTGAGCTGTCTTAATAGATAAAGAACATTTATAGGTGCTTAAAAAAATATGCACATTCTTTGAAGTATGAAACAAGTTGTGGCAATGGATAGTAAAAGTTGTGCAGTTAAATGGATTCAAAATACATTTACCTTTTAATCCATAAAACACCTGGACTTGATGTTAAACTTTATTGTCCTAGTAGAGGTATTAATTGGTTATTTTAGAAACAGTATATTGGCCAACATAAGAGTTTTACAAACTGAAAAGCACATTGGTAGCACATGTGTTGCGCTGATGTATGGGAAAGAGACAAGGACACTGGACAACAGAATCACAGCTTGTACTACACAAGTTTTAATCACCTAAACTTAGTGTTGCAAAATTCAAGTCTTTGATAGGGTTAGATGGCAAAAAGGGGTACTGAATTAAAAGAAAGCATGGAGTTGTAACCATTCATTGTGCACAATTTCTTGCAATATATTACATGATCTGTTGGTCTTCGAGTAGGTTTTAGAAGACTATCAGCTACTACCACAGCAGATTTGAGCTCAATGTCTGTAAAATTCACTGAGTTAGAACAACTTTTGTGTTTTTTAAAGTTGATTAGCTGTGGCAACAATCTTAAATTGAGCTGACTGCAAAATTTATTCACTTGTAGATGGATAGCCAGTAATTCATTTCTGGGTGTTTCATTAATATCTGTCCAGTGGCTTATGAGATATTTAGCTAACACACAAACAACACTGGCTCCCACAGTTAATAGCAAGGTTTTATACAAAAATGTCACCCATTATCTTGCTTCTGAAGCATGTGTTAGCAACGCTCAGCTACTACCAGCTCCATATCTGTTAAATTAGCTGAGTTATAGCAGGTTTGTGTTTTCTATGGTCAGTTGGCTGTGGTGGCCATCTTGAATTCGGTCGACACCAAAAGTTAATCAGTTTTGTGTTAATGCCCAATGATTACTTTCTGAAAGTAAAATTTATTAAAACTCATACAATGATTCATGGGATATTTTGCTAACGAACAGACAGTGTGGATACAAAGAGTTGTAAGTTTTAAAAACAAATCTTGCTCAAACAATTAGCACTCAGTTGGTGATCAGTCTCAGCTACTACCACACCAAATTTCAGCTCAGTAATGTAAATCTGACTGAGTTGTAGCCATTTTTGTGTTGGCTAAGTTTGTTTAGCTGTGGCAACCATCTTAAACTGAATTGACTCCAAAAGTTAATTAGTTGTAGACGTTACCCTAATGATTACTCTCTGAAAGTTGAATTAAAAACTGTTTGGTGATTCATGGGATATTTTGCTAAAGGTATAGACAAACAAACACACACATAAACATAGGGTAAAAAAGCATTGCCTTTGGTGGTGGGCAATAATTATTTTAAACTTATATAAACTGTGAACTTTAGAATTACGTAGGTGAGACACTGGTATTCGTTAGTTAAATATATTGTCTGTAAGGTGTAAAAAGTATCTCTGTATGCAGATGATTTTCTTTGCATATATTTATAACAAAATAGGAAAACGAGCTATAAATACCTCAAGTAAAAAAAAAAAACACATCAAAAAACTGCAATGTGAGAAAATTGCATCCATACTCATCATCCTCTGAGCTGTGAGGCTTTGTTGTCAAGTTTCAGCAACAAAAATAACTTCTCACACCAGACTGCACATTGGCCACCAGTACTCCAGCGAATATGCACTCATTCATCAAATCAATGCATTCCCCTCCCATTCACAGAGATCTCCTCCAGCAGAGAACAGCACAGGCCAGCACAGCAGCGAACTAGACATGTCTGTTGGAGACTTCACAATGGTTCACCAAGCAAACATACTTCCCTTAAGGCCCTTGGGACAAACAAAGCATCAAGCAGAGGGACTCCATGAGTGGCTGCTGCTGCCTTTTTCTTTTCTTTTACTTATTTTTTTTTTTTGCATACTGTTTTTGAGCTGTTGCACCTCGATGTTTCCATATTTAAAATTTAAAGTCTTTGCCTAATTGCATATCACTGTTATTAGCTTGGCTTTGGTTGAAGAGAAAGGATTTTGAATTTGTTTTTCCATCTCTTGACAGCTCGGTGCATGCCAGTTATGTAATTCTCGCACTGAAGGAAGAATTTTGAAAGAAATGGCACCACAGGGCTGGCTTAATGAAGAGAATTTGTCCTCTGGCAGTTTTGCGTGCATGGATGTGACTGCAGTTGTGAAATTTTAAATAGATGGAACAAAAAAGATGGGATTTTTAAAAACTTTTTTATATATATAAATTTTTTGCCTTTGCTGATTTATCTTCACTTAAACTACCAACTCCTGTGGGCATCAATTATCTTTTCTTGATGTTAACTAATCATTAATTATGTAACTGAAACCATAGCTTAGAGAAGGGAATTGAAGCACACTTAACATTGGGCAGAATGATAGTCAGACATATTTTGCAAGTTAATTTAATGGGATATCATCCTGGCAGACCAACAATGTTTTTGATCCTGAATGTAAAATTATTCTTGATCTGACACATCCAAGGCTACCTATAGGGAGGCAAGAATTGGCGAAAAAGAGTGGAGTACACTGCACAGGGCCTGTCAAAAAAGTGAGAGTTATGCACATCCTTCACCTCCCCCAGAATGGCACCTTCCAAAGTGGATCCCCTGTCTACCCGTTCCCCAGGCTCCAGATAAGAAGCTCATCCGTCATCCACTGGAGCCGCATTAAATTTTAACTCTGGTTACTGAGTGTGGCCATTCAAACTTTTATCTCAAACCTTCTTTATCTTCTTTTCATTAAGTTCTCAAGCACTAATAGCCCTGCGAGTCTCCGCCGGGGTAAGGATGATGTTCTGAATAATGAAAGCTCATTATTTCTCCACAGAATGCTTGTTAATTCAAATGATGATATTAAAACTATAGTAGCCCTCAGCAGTCGGGTGATTTCTAGCATACTTTATCATGTATCAATATATACTCTGTTTGTCAAAACTGCCCCAAGCCTGGGCTGACATTCTCCTCCCGAGGAGTGGAGTGCTTCAGCAGGCCTGCAATACTCCGAGGTGACAACTGGCAGAGTTTGTGCCTTTAGGAAAGGAGGAGGGAAGGAGGGATGAAGGCAGTGATGGGGAGACGGATGAAACTCAAAGAGCCGTCACTGCGCTCCCATGTCTGTTCGACATTTTTCTGTCAAGCACACGTGAATACCCCATTCCTCCCACACACATACACACACATAAACCCATGCAGAAATACAGTCACATCTGTCATCCTCATCCGTCTTGCATAATGCTCACATGTGTGCCGACATTTGCACATATTCACGAGTTCACATTAAAACGCATCAACACGTGTGTCCATTAACCTTCAAAAACAGTGTTTATCTTCAAAAAATAACTATGAATGAGGAATACATGTAGCCCATGTCTGTGGATATGTGTTTGTTTTTGCAAAATATCTCAGAAACCAGGGAAAAATTTTTTATGAAGCTCACAGAAAGTAATCATTGGATAAACATTACAACTGACTCAAGATGATGTTACAACGAAGCAACCTTAGTGAACAAAAATATCTATAAATCAGTCACTTTTAGAGCTAATAAGCTAAAATTTGGTGTGATAGAAACTGAGACTCATCCCCAATGCATATTATAAGCACTAATTGATTGGACAAGCACTGTTTTAAAAACATTGCCAATAGTTTCAGATGGCAAATAATAAAAACAATCCAATGCTGACACAAACATAAAAATTCAAAAATGTGTTAAGATGTTTTATTTTCATCAATTTTTTCCCTTGAATGTTTGTTACTGTCAAATCAAAATGACAAATAAATGAGTCAAGTGTTGAAATTCCAAAGTGGTTATCATTGCTCTAAAAATATCCTCCTTTTTTGTAACCTGAAGCACAGCATTTATGATCTGGCATTTCTTATAAAATGTATATCTGAGGGGTAAAAGTGATAATGATATGCTTCAGATAGTGAAGAGGGCATATTTATTTTGGGTTCCCTAAGAGAACAAAACCAGAGAAACAGGAAGTGAGCAGAGAATTAAAAAAATAACCCTCAGGTTCCATAGATGACATGTTTTGACAAGTGTGTTTCTGGACATGTTTTGTTAATTCAGAGCCACATGCAAGCAAAACATTTTATCTTCCTTATTCCTTACTGGTAGTGTGCAGATGTCCATTGCACAAGCACAAGTGTGCTTTCTCATTTCTGGTCATTTTCTTCAGCACAAAAGGTTGGGCAGAGCGGGAATTAGGAGTCAAAGAGCCACGCTCAAAGTGCTACATCACAAGCCACACAGGCCTGACTGGTTGGTTTAATCTGTTTTGACTTACAAACCCCTCCACTCCACCCTATACGGCTAACCCAACCTGATTATCTGTAAGCTTCCCTGCAGGCATCAGGTTTCACTCAGGAGAAAGCCTTTAGCACAATGTCCCTAACCCTCGGGCTCTGAGGGCCTTTAGTGGAGTACACACCGCACATTCATATTAATGAGCATTTACATGCTCTCAAGATTCAAGATCTGTCTGTAACTCTGAGCCAACAGATACGGAGCAAAAGAAAAGGTTTATTTTGGGTTGGGAAAATTACCTAATGCTAAAGGTATTCATTGCAAAGTCATGAAAAGTGGTCAATAAATAAATTTAGTAAGAAACAAAGTCTGCACATTTTCCCCATTTTGATTGTTAATGTGTTATTAAATTAAAGGCTTTAACCTACCCCATGCTTTTGTTTCCCTACAAAATCAGCTAAAGTGACTGATAATAGGTCAACAATGGTGAAAACCACAGAGGAACCATTTCAAATCAAGAAGTCAGAGAATTTTGATGTATTGTTACAAATTTACACTTAAATTTGTTGAGTTCTCAAATTTCCACCAAATCATCTCCTCCAAGATTCTACACTTGTCTGATTCTGCCATATTCACTGAGTCACTTGTCTCAAGCTTCCATATGGTTTTCAGCAAATTCAGCCAAGTGATCTGTTTATATCAAGTGCATACCTGCATTTCAAAATTGCATATCAATATATTTGTAACACCGCCATTTGTAAAATGGGCCATTTCATATAGTTCAGGATAACGCTTTTTATGTCTTATTTTGTTGTTTGCAATAAGTATCTTGAAGTCACAATAGGAGTAGGTGAAAGTGTCGAAACTGAGGGCCAAATGTAGTAAATTTCAGGTTAGACCTGATGCTTAAAGTTTGTAACTGATTACATACAAGAAAAACCTGGTCTTCCATATTATGGCAGACATGGAGCACTGAATTTTACTGCTAAAATACACACTCTATCAGCATTAGGTAACCCTGATGAAGCTTGGACAATATATCCTTTTTTCTACATTGGCAAAAAGATTTTTTATGCTGTTTTCTTTATATCTGTTCTCTTCTTTTGCCTTATGCCCCTGAACTTTTCCTTGAAAGGCTTTTAGAGGAGCACAGTGAGTACTGCGAGAGTGGCAGGCAGCCAAAGACAGCGGACCTGGGGGGTAGACAGCATTAGTCGGGAATTAGACACACTCATGCTCAGACTGGCACACTGGTCATCACTACATTGGCCTTTGGTCTGTGTCTGCATGTCCTTGTGTAAGAGTTAAAGTAAATGTTGCCAGCTGACAGTGGTGGTTCAGCTCTGAACCACTACAGCAGAGAAAACAGCTCACCACTTTAGTTTGTTGAAAATTCTTCTGAGAATATCAGAGATCCTGCTTAGTCACATACACCAGGATCAAACTGAGTGTTTTATTGTATTATTTTATGAAAGGAGTGATCCAAAACTCTCTAAACATACACTATGTCCTCTGACATCTGAAAAAAGACAACACTTTGACATAAATTATGCTCATGCTTCACAGAATCTCATCTTTCTAGTCATGCAAGTAGCAAGTTGAACTGCTCAGGTGTCAGGATGAATTACACACGCTTGAGAAAACTTGAGCTTGTTCAACATTTTGTGCAGACTTGTCTTGATGATATACAACCCCATAGCGCACTAGTAATTAACTTAAAACTGAAACTACAATGAGAACATTCAGGTGTAGGTATAAGGTATATATAAATCCTTGTCAGGTATTTATTCTGTGTTTCTTTTATGCAAAACCCAAGAAAATAGAGTGCCTTCAAAAAACTATTTTTACCCTTTGAATGTTTTCATTTTTTGTCACTTTACAACCATAAACTTCAGGGATTTTTTTTGATAGACTGACACAAAGTAATGCATAATTGTAAAGTGGAAGAACAATGATAAATGGTTTGGGAAAACATTCCCAAATAAAAATATGAAAAGCATGATGTGCATTAGGGTTGAGCCGAATACTCGTTTCAGATGAGTATCCGGTACAGGTAAAGCATTTTTGACAAGTATGAGCATGATACGTGCTCGTCCTGAAGGAAAATTCTCATTGGGTAAGTGACTGTTTTCACGACCTGTGATTGGCCAGTCACAGAACACCCACCCCTTCCTGCACACACATACGTCTCTGCAGCGAAAGCTGTGCAACATACGCGGTGCATTTGACAAGACAGAGCTGAAAACGGCTCGTGTCACGTCAGTCACTGCCTCCAGTCCGGTCAGATTTTTTTTTTAACCGTCTGCTTTCTCTAAATTATGCTGGTGGTATGTCACGCCCACTTCCGGGTTTGGCCCCGCCCACTCTGAGTACAGAAATGGATACAGATAATTTAGATGGTTGAACAGACACAGATACAGAAAGTGGTGTACTCGCTCATCCCTAATGTGCATCTGTATAAATCCAGTGCAACCAATCACCTTCGGTAGTCACTTTATTAGTAAATATAATTCACCTGTGTGTAATTTAGTATGAATCCAGCTGTTCTTTGAAGGCCTTGGAGGTTTGTTACAGAACCTTAGTGACCCGACAGAATCATGCAGACCAAAAAACACTGCATGATGCATGGGATAAAGTTGTTGAGAAGTAGAATTAGGTTCTAAAACAATATCCCAAGCTTTGAACATCTCAAGAAGAGCTGTTCAATCCATCATCTGAACATGAAAAGTGGACATCATAACTGCAAACCTAACAAGTCATACCCATCAACCTAAACTGACAGACGGCCAAAGAGCGCATTAATCTGAGAAGCAGCCAAGATGCCCATGGTAACTCTGGAGGAGCTGCAGAGATCCACAACTCAGGTGGAAGAATGTGTCCACAAGACAACTGTTACTCATTCACTCCACAAATCTGGCCTTTACGGAAGAGTGGCAAGAAGAAGGTTGTTGTTGAAAGAAAGCCATAAGAAGTCCTGTTTGCAGTTTGCTACAAGCCATGTAGGGGACAAAAAATCATGGAAAAGTGTGTTCTGCTCAAATCAGACCAAAACTGAACTTTTTGACCTAAATACAAAACATTATGTGTAGTTGGAACACTCACATCACCCCAAACAGACCATCCCTATTGTGAAACATGGTGGTGACAGAATCACTGTGTGGGGATGCTTTTCTTTAGCAGGGACAAGAAAACTGGTCAGAGTTGATGGGAAGCTGAATAGAGCTAAATATAGGGCAATCCTGGAAGAAAACCTGTTAGAGGCTGTAAAAAACTTGAGACTGGGGCAGAGGTTCACCTTCCAGCAGGACAATGACCCAAAACATCCAATACTAGTGAATGATTTGAATCAAAACATGTTCATGTGCTAGAACGGTTCAGACAAAGTCCAGACCTAAATCCAACAGAGAAACTGTGGCAAGACTTTGCACATTTTACTCATAAAAAACTTTGAAAACCATGTATCATTTCTCTTCCACTACAATTATGCACTACTTTGTGTTGGTCTATAACATAAAATCGCAATGAAATACTTTGAAGCATGTGGTGAGAAAATATTGAAAAGTTCATAAGGTGTGAATATTTTTTCAATGCAGTGTAAAAAATGTGGTTTAAAAGAAGCTCCTGCTTTGAAACTGTTATTTGTGGTGTTTAATTTGTAGTTCCATTGGCTCATAATCTGGTTTGAAAAGCTATCATGCCTCAGCTCCCCCCATCTCTCCTCCTTCCTCCTTCCATATAGTATACAGTGAGTGAAACAGTGTGGAAACTGTTGTCCTACCTGATAATGGATTTGGTGGCCCCCCTGCAGGCATGAACCATTGGCACATACTGAATACTACTGTGAGATCAGGGGAGGACAGAATAAGGAGGGAGTTAGGCAGAGAAAGAAGATGAAGAAGGTGGGATAAAGACAGAAATCCTGCGGTTTCCCCTGTTTGCAAGCGGGGAAGGGTAAAGCTGCCATCATAATCTGTTGTCAAGACACAAGGCTGCTGTAATGTCTTCCATCAGCAAGTGGATTATGTGCAGGGGAATTGTAATTTACACCAGCTTCACTTTTATGTGTCGCCTGGCTTAAAAGTTAATAGCATTTAGCTCAACAATAGCGCAGCCACGTCGAAGCCGGTCTGCAGCGATCTACAAGTGAGGTGTGACTGAAGTGCAGTCAATCTGAACCCGTAAACAATAAGCTGTTCTTACCGAGCTAATTAGCTGATGCCTGCCTATCTTCACACCACACATGTCCATTGTATCTGTCGCTGCACAAATCTCTGTCCCAGTGTATTAGGACAGGTTATTGTTTACCCAGGTTCTCTTTGGTAATCCTGTGTAACGGCTGCATGTTTTGTCTCATGGTTGATAGATCTTATTCCTGAAATGGCATGACCAGACATGTGTTTTTTAAGACAATATTTGATTTTCTCTTAATTCCACCTTTTGTTTTTTTGTGTTAAGGGAATTACAGGCCTTCAGAGATAAAACCCTGTCTTCAAAACTTAAGTTACTGATACTAACCTTTAAGAAAATGCATATTTATGATGACTGCTGTGCCTTAAATCTGCGCCTCAGAGATTATGCAAAAAAAAAACACTTTTCAATATGCCTTTGTTGATTTGAAACAGATCATTTTGCACTGGTTCTTTTATTGGAGGCAGACCTGATGCATAATAGCCTCAACTTTAAGAGTAGTTTTGGTATTTTGACCATTGAGTGATTTGTGTCAGATTATTGGTTAGAAAAATTTGTCATATATTTTTATTGCCTTCAGAGGGCATGTTTTTTCCCATGTCTGTTCCTTTGTCTGCACTGTTAGCTAAATATTTTATTTGACTCAATTCTGCCTGTTTGTTTGCAAACTATTTCACAAACCACAAGATGCTTTTCACTAAAACTTGAAAGTGGCTATAATTCAGTCAATTTTACAAATATTGAGCTAAAAATCAGGATGGTAACAGCAGCAAGTCATATCTATGATATACTTTAAACACATTTTTTAAAAATGTCACAATATCCCACATTTCTGCGTAACATCCCCTGCAAGTTTGACCAAAACAGTAACAACTAAATCATTTCCCAACATAAGATGATCTTAGGCTAAAGGAATGCTAGGCCTTTATGTAAAATATGGCTATTTCTAACACAAGGTTGACCTTCTTAGTCACATTCCAAAAATACAACAAGCTGTAGGTAAAGAGTCAAGAGATGGAAAGTCAAGCCTCCCTCAGATATTTTCCCAAGCCATGTTGCCCTTGGGGAAGGCAGGTGTGATGTTTCGAAGTGTCCTCTGTTCTCTCTGGAAGCAGTTGAGTGGCGGCTGAGGGGAATTAAAAATGGAATAAGGGTGTGGAAAGGTTGAGATTTGCACATAATCTGACAACGTGAGTTATACGTTTGTGAGTGTGTGAAAAAAAATCCTCATTTAGTCAGCTGCTGCAGTAAAACAGGTGGCAGACACATCCTGTCAATCATTCTGAAGGGTTACTGGAACCTGCAGCTTCATTGGAATACTTTTACTGCTCAAACCAGGTGTGTTACCAATAGTGTCAAAGCCACTTTGAAGAGTGTTTATGAGTTCTACAACAGGATAATAAATACCTAATTTCTGCAAGTGAAAAAAGAAGAAGAATTTACTGAAACTTGGTTCCAACCTCAGGTTGCAATGCAACACTTGAGGATCAAAGAATTTGTGAGTTTTATGTGATCTTTCCTTCAATATGACCATCACTCAGTCAAACCCCTAACAATTTAAAACGTATCACCAACTTCTGATGTAAGAAAAACTGCATTGCAAAAAAAGCATTTATATTTATAGTTTACTGTCTGCTTTTCTATGAAGTGTCCTGTTTAGATCAGACTCAAAATAAGATAAAGACACTCACATGTGGGTTTAAGATAAGAGTTAGGATTAATGTCAAAGTTTTACTGAGTACAAATATGTGAGCTGCAAAAAGTGTTCAAATAAAAGCAGTCAGTTTCTGTATTTGAAAAAATCTTTTCATATTCTAAAGTCATTTGCTTAATCAACGAAACATAATCATAATCTATTAATGTATTATTCCCCACTACCAAAAGTCAAGCAATAATGTTTTTGTCTGTCTTTGCTTGTCTTTTACCAAAATATCTCATGAATTACTGGACAAATTTTAATAAAACGTGCAGAAAATAATCACAGGCTACTAGAACTGATTAACATTTGGAGCCAATCAAATTCAAGATGGCCTCCACAGCTAATTGACATTAGTCAACACAAAACTGGTTAAAACTTTCAGGTTTACACTTAGTGACCTAAAATGGTGTGTTAGTAGCTCAGACTGATCCCCAACATGTATTCTGAGTGCTAACAGATTACACAAAATCTTTGTTTAAAATTTTACTTTTAACTGTTTGGCAAATAATCTGATGAACCACTGGACAGATGTCAATAAAACAATCAGGGGACAACATTGGATGTACATGTACAATTAATAAGCTTTTAGACCCAACCCAATTCAAGATGGCAGCCAACTGTCATATAAAAAATCGCTCAAATTCAGTCAGTTTTACAGAAACTGAGCTAAGATCTGGTGGAGTAGTAGCAGCGAGTCATTCCCGTCATTCAGAGTCATTCAGTGAACATTTTAGTGAAAATCAGAGGGGCTGCTCAGGTTGATAAAGGTCCTACTTTGGAGACAAAGTTAGAAATTTGTGGCAAAGCTGAGATAGTTTGTAGATGTGCGGAGTAGGGACAGTGGACATACTGGATAAAGGATGTTGAATTTGGAGCAGCCAGTGAGGGTAAAAAAAGAGGAAGACAACAAAGTCCGTTGGATGTGGTGCAGAAGGAGTTGATGGAAGAGGGTGAGATGGAGGTAGATGATCAGCTGCGGCAAACCCAAAATGAAGCATCTAGAAGAAAAGGACTTCAGTGTAAAACAGTGAGATAGCAAGAATGTTCCATTAAGTGTCAACACTGGGTAAAAAATAACTGTCTGATGTCAATCTCACTTTACTGATCAGTCAGATATTTGGGTCACCCCTCGTTGCCCAAAGGTTATGCTTTTTTATTACTCATAGCATTTAAAAGGCAAATGCAAGTAGTTATTTAAATAAATCCAAAAGAGATGTGAAAAAGATGGTCACACTGTTCTTTTTTTTATCATTCATAATTACATAGGAAAAACAAACTTTATTTGTGTTTAATTTGGGGGAAACTCCACAAAAACCACACTCTGAAAGGCCTTTTTCATATCCGCCATGCCAAAATGTAAAGTGCAGTCAAATTAGTCCAATGTACACATACAGAAGTACCAGTTCTGCTGCTTTTTAGCTTCAAACGTCTTTACAACCACACCCAAAGCCTAATATATTCTAAAAGCATGTGAGGTAAAAGAGTGCAGTCTTGAATAAGTAAAACTCCATTTCAGTCCTCTGCTCTATTATTAATACCAAGCTGGCTGATCTTTGATTAAGCAACTTAAGTGTTCTTCCTGTGTGGGATTTTGATTAAAACTAGGCTGAGTCTTTGAGTAGAAGGGAAGATGGTGTTTCTTACATTTCTCTTCAGCATGTCCCGCTTTTCTGTTGGTGTATGTCTATGAATCCCTCCAATGAGATTCAAAATTCCCTCTCAAGTTGTTAAAGCTTTTTGTCTCACATTTTCTTTCTGATATAATAACATTAAAAATAAACAGATCACATATATTATTTAACAGGCTGCAACAGAAAGTCGAAACCAAAAATAATTCAGCAAGCCTCTTGACATTGATTAGAAGATGTTTATAGTTTTGATGTAACTCCATTGGCACTAATGAATCAACCTAATGTCTCTACTTGTCTATTTTTTTCAAGGTGTGCATTTTAGTTTTGTGTTAGCTTAGATGTTAAGGAAATTGGCAAAAAGCCAACACGTGTATTATTCTCCATGTGTTAGTCACGTCAAACAAAGAAACAATCAGTGAAGGTCTTCTTGCGTGCCAGGATACGGAATAATGATCACCTGCCACTCAACTATGTCTTCACAAGAATGTCACAAATTTCATCCCTTCAAAGAGGCCATGGCTCTTTTATAGTGTCAGTATGACACAAAAACAAACAATGTTTGATTTGGACACCTGAAATGCCAATAGAAATGCTTTTAACTACTAACGATATTTAAAGGCAAGCTGAAAAGTTGGGCAGGATTTCATTAATTTGCTACTGATTATTGTAGAAAAGAGACTAATAAGATTATTCTCTTATACACTTTAAGCTAGTTAATATTGTGTAACTTTGCTGCATACAAACTCACGCTTACAGTACCTTTGGCAGTCAGTACAATGCAAGTCACTGCTTAAAAAGATGGAATGAACTTCCTTGAATTGTTCAGAACAGAAGCATTTTGTCTCTGTTTGTGTAGGTGTAAACAATGACTGTTGGCTGCATATGTTGCATATCTTGGTTTTTAAGCAGGAGCAATTAAAGCCCTAGCATTTCATGAAGGAATGCACATCACTTTTTTTTTGCATGTTAAAGTTTTACAATAAGATCAACTTATGTAACAATGTGTGCAATCTGTTGGTGCAGTGTATTGCAATATCTCACGTGATCTGTTAGTTCTTGAAGTGTCATGTGAATGACTGTGCTACTACCACTTATAATTTTAGCTCAGTATCTGTAAAACTTACTAAGGTAACCATGCTGTAGTTATCTTAAGTTGTACTGAAACCCAAAGTTGTACATGTACTGCCAAGAAGTACTTTCTGAAGTATGTTTTGAGATATTTTGCTAACAGATAACTTGGGATGACTCCAACATTTCTTGTCAAGGTTTTAAGCAAATATGTCACTCAGTGTGTTGTGTTCAAAGTAGGTGTTGGTGACAAAGCTCAGCTATAAACAGTAACATTTAGCTCAACATATGTAAAATTGGCTGAGTTTTAGTCATTTTTGTAATTTTTTTAAAGATCCTTTGCAGTACAGACAAACCAACACATGCACATATGCACACATAAACATTGCCACACTTTTGCCTTTGGCAGTGGGTGATAACAAGGCTACACCATGCTACATTTCTTTTCAGCTGTGAGGTCCTCTACATTCATTGTTTCAATGATTTGATTGGTATATTTGCTACTTTGTGTCACTTGATCAATCCTTTTTATGCCTTACATATTCTACTCACACACACCCGCACACACACAAAGGGACATGAAAACAAAACTAAGGACAGACTTCAGTTGCCTTCCTAAGTCATCTTCTTTCTGTCAAGCTGCTTTCAGCAACATCTCAGTTTTCTTCTATCTTCTCACACTTGGTTTTCCCATGATCCTTTTAGGAACACCTCCTCATCCAAAGTCCTTTTCTCCACTTGGGGCTACTTCTGTTTCATTATGCATGGTGATGGGATTAAAACTGTAAACGCAAATGGCTTCGCCCCTTTCTCTGTCACGTGCAGGCACCAGGTGGCCAATGGTGTTTGAGTGTGGCATGCAACAGGGCGCCTCGCTTGGCCACCCACACATCTAGAAAAGTGTGTGTGTGTGTGTGTGTGTGTGTGTGTGTGGTGGTGGGGGTTTGGGGTGGGTGGGTATGTGTGTGTGAGAGAGGAGCATGGTATCAAACAGGGAACATCTGTGGCCACTGGGCTGTGGAGACCAGGGACAATGGTGGCCCCGGGGCAGCCGCAGAGCCCTGGACCGTGCCGCAAAGGCTAGACACAGGCTAGGGAGCCAACCGTCCACACACACACACACACACACACACACAAATACATCTGCACACACCAAGGGGTGGAAAGCCATGCATACATCATCCTATTGCAGCAAGAAATAAATAAGACTGGTGCAAATATACATATAGAAACCACACAAAGCATGGTTGCTTATGACAAAAACTAAAAGATTTTAAAGCAATGGCAGATCTAGATTTTTCTCTTAGGGTGGCAAAGGTGTGGCATGAGGTTCCAGCACAAAGAGAAAATTTATTGTTGCAGGAAAGGTTTACTTTTAGACCTAAATGTTTGCATTTGGATTATTTGTTTATGAATATAAATTACAATGTAGAAAAACAATTAAAAATAGAGAAAAAAACAAATAAGCAAATTAAAAAAAATCTTGCTAACTAAAAGATTATCTAAATAAAAATGTTCTCAGCTCAACACTGTCAATACATTGTAACAATAAAGGTAGTTACTCTACAGGTTAGGTGCGACTATTTGGAAAACGTGGCAAACACACTAAAGCAGATTTCAACAAGAATAATGTTTTAAATAAATTCAATAGAACTTAACGTATTCAGATGGAAAAAATATTTGTAAATAATGTTTTTTTGTTTGTTTTGAAGTATAAAAGCTATAAAGACCAAAAAGTCATAGCACCCATCTTTTGAATGAGTTAAATATTTTGATATATGAATGACTAAATAAGCACAAAGTCTGCAGAATTAACTGGACTGCAAAAGACACGGAAAGCAACATTGGACTGTGAATGCTGACTCAGCAGTCACACAACTCGTTAGTTGAATTTAAAGAAATGAAAGGAAATGATAATTATCTAAATAGGAAGGGGCAGGATTCATTTTACCTTTTATCTGGTCATGAAATGGATACACTTTACCTGTCACCTACTGCTATTCAGGTAGAGCATTGATAGCCAAATAATCTCTCCTTATGAAACTCCCAGTTCTAATTGCTGGTTAAACATTTTTAAATTCAAGAAGGATGTGTGAATTCTGATTTATTGACTTAAGATAGATTGTGGAGATGTCCTCGACTTTCAATAGTGTCCAAAATGTACAAAAATCTATTAACTAGCCTACAAATTGGGTGGCAAATGAAGTAGCAAGATTTAGTTTTATTTTTTCCAGGAGCAGCTGCCACTCCATCCACCCTGCAGATCTGCCACTGTCTAAAAGTTTGACCTAATTTGTTGAAAGGAGGAAACAACAATAAAAATGTTTACTTTTAACATTAAAAATGCAGTTTGAGCATATTATCATAATTTTAAGACTCATGGTTTAAAATAATAATTTATTGAGACTAAGATTGCAATATGTGCCTCAGTCTTCCAGTCTTATAGCTTCTACAGGACTTGTTCATTCATACTGGGGAGAAACGGGGCTTGTTTCACATTCAGGGTTGAAAGATGTGTGTACCCAGCCAGCAGGGACAAATCTGAGAATAAGCATTAGCTGCTTTTTCACATCTTTATTATGTAGCATGAGACCACCATAATCACAATTTTCAGGAGCTGCACCATGTGAATCCACTTAATGTTCCTCTCCTGTCTGGTACATGCATAAAAGAACTGAGTCACTCATTGCCATGCTACAGTAAATGCAGAGAGGTAAGTGATTCTCTATAAGCTCCTCGTCGAGGCACATCAGTGCCGTTTATTCTTACAAGCAGAGATGATAACGTGAGCTTGCGCACACACACACACATATTAACGCTGTGACGCACACACAAACAGTCACACACCATTTGAATAACATATTCCACAGCTGCGGCAGCTCTCAATGGCCTCCCATGTGGCTTTTGTGTGTTGACATGTGTGAAAAGTGTGGGCACGGAAACAGACACAGATGCACACGGACACAGAAACCTTCACACACACACACACACACACATACGGCAGATCTCCTTATGTGACGTGATGTCACCTTGCAGGAAAAGCCTGCTCCACCCTGTCATGTTTTGGTATCCCACGTCTGCAGTCAAATGCCCATTGACATGAAATGAGAGACGTGTGCGTCTGTGTGTATGTTCAGACCCAGGTGCACACACCTCCCCACTGGGATCTGTAGGCGGGTACACTGCCTCATCCCACCAGACAGATCCCTGTGCACACATGTACACACCTACGTAAAAGTTTGTTCATATGTGACAGTAGAGTCCTCTGTAGGATTTGTGTAACACAGTAGCATTGTCTCAATGATGAGTCAGCAATATTGTTTTCCTGTTAGTTTGCTGCATGTTTTTGGACACCTAAGAATATTTTCAGCTATTTCAGCTATGCTTATGCTAATTCAGCTATAGTTTCAGCTAATTCAACTATATTTTCAGCTATTTCAGCTGTTCACATATCAAAACATTTAACACATTCAGGACATTATGGCTGGGACTTTTGGTTTTTATACTTGTTATGCTTTTTGAAATATTTACCTTTCTTTGCATTTTTGTCTGATTGAAATGCAGTGAGATCTCTTCATTTCCTTCAAAAACATCCTGTTTGTCTCTTTATGCATTTATTAGTTTCCTTATGCCCTTTTGTCTTTTTATGTCTACTTATTTGTCTTTTAATACATCTTTTTGCCTCCTCATGCATTCATTTTGTCTTCATGTCTTCCTATGCATCTTTTTTGTTTTTATGCATCCATTTTGCCCTTTTTTTCTCCTTATGCTTTTACCATTGTTCTGTTTTTGTCTGTCCTTCTGCTGCTTGTGTCACTTGTTTGTCTTCTTTTTAAAATATTTCAAATAACAATGAAAGTTCAGCTGTTGTTCAACTGAGTTTGACCTTTTTCATCATATTTAAGCAAAATTGTTCAGCATTCGGCATGTATGCTGCATTTTCATAGAAAAAGCAAATATTTTGAATTTGCTTAAACTTTTAGTTGTTAAAGGGTAAATGATGCTCATTTTCTGCATGTTTAAGGCTTCAGATTACAGATTTAATGGTTTATCAGGGTTATTTATTGAAGAATACCCTTACAAGGTTGCAGGCGATCTTTTCCTGAGGTCTATCTCTCAATAGTAAATCTGAGATATGGAGCCTTAAAATGATTATCTTTCAACATGCCACCCTAAAACATTTGTGCTATCAATCATTCTGCAAAAGTAGATGTCATGCTTTTCAGATTGTGAAGACTTTACCGTGACACATACCGCTCCCCCAAGATACAATGCACTCAAGTTTCACAGCCTAATGAACTTGTAATTCACCTCTGTCTGCTCCTCTTTTCTCACACTTTAAATGCATGACTCTTAACATCGTTCGTAGCAATGTAGGATTATTAGCCAAATACTGCCTGACAGGATGATTTAGTTTACTTGGAGACAACAATGCTGTCCTTCGTTTGCTCATCCTGTTTAAGTTTTTGGTGTTGCACAACGCCCATAACCACATAAGCAAACACATATTTATTCAGAAGTACACTTTTCTCACACAGCATACTCATTTATTTTTTGACAAGTGATTCCTGGCTGTATCAGATAACCCTGGGAATGAAACCACAACAATAAATTTCAGGAATCTTTTGATGAGGAACAGAAAAAAAAACACTTAGGTGATTCAAGAGTGTTTAATTAAAAAGCCATATTATCAGGTTGACTCAGGATATTTGATTTTAAGTATAAAGTTTATCATATGAATGAAGAATTAAAAGATAGCTAACATGGGAACTTTATACTGTGCATTATAAACCTCAACTACAAGATCAAAGCATTGCAACTATACATTTCTGCAAGTTTGGACAGTGTGCAGGAGTGTTTTTTTTGCTTTATTGGATTTTAATGTCCATATCCTATGTATCTGCCTTCAGTATGGATGTGCAAAATATTTTTATTTGTTTGGAATGTATATAATAATAAAAAATGATCAGCTGGTGGTAAAAATAAATGTGTGATTTCTGAAGTTTTATAAGTCAGAGAGGAGAAATATGGGGCCCCTGGGGAAAGGTTGGTACAGTAAATAATGCAATGTGTGGAGGAGAAATGCCATTTCATTTAACCAAGGCCAGAAACTGATTGACGTTTGACCAATGCCATGTCTCTTTTTCCTTGTGCCCACATTAATCCCACTTCGCAATTCCGATCTGTTCATTAATGCTGTCAGTCAGTGTGCAGCACCAATAGTTTGTAGATTTGAAATCTAACAACAAGAAAATGTCATTTTACACCTCTTTCTTTGAGATCTTATAATATATACCTCACCTGGAGAGTGACAGACTGTGATGGATCGACTTACAGACATGCATGTACACACACACACACACAAAAAGGAAAAGAACAACTTCAAGAGAGACAAGGAAAGAGGGCAAAGGGCTGTGAACGGAGAGAGAAAGAGGGAGAAGGCGAGAGGGAGGGATAGAAAGAGAGGAATGAGTGAGAGGAGGTTTGATATTTCTGTGGCCGTACACTTGTAAGCTCAAGCAGTTTCTTCCCTCCAAGGGACAGGGTCCGTTAAGTACCTCTCCAGTGCCTACAGTTTAGAAAAGGACCCAGGCAATACAGGACTAATTTAATCAAAGGTTACAGGCCCAGCATAGAAACACAATATTATAGCGATTGTACAGAAAAAAGAAGGTGGGGGATATGTCATTTCACCAGGCAAGGCTTAGACCTGCTACTTTATCTCAACAGTGTGAAGGCTAAGTCCCCCAACAGTCTCCAACTGCTGCTACTAACACACATTTCCATTTTAGCTAGCGGGCCAGCTACAGAGGCTGATATTGTATAAGTGGCTGGCCAGAAAAATGAGTGACTGACTGCCCAGGATTAAAGTGTCCAAGATTGTCTCGCTTTTTAAACTGTAATAAAGCATCTATTGGATGTTTTGGAACATGCCATTACTTTGATTTACTTCTACATGTAAATGTAGTCCATAAAGGAGATTTAAAGATGAAAATGCAATTATTTAAAAAAAACTTAAGGTTTCTAGTTTGTTCCTAAACCACCCAGCATTTACACATTATATGCTACACAAAATTATACAATTTCAAGTAAAAAAAATAGCTTTTAGAAAAAGTTTTGCTTTCTTTTAGGTAGAAGTGAGAGTCCCAGCTGTGCAAATAGTGGCAGCATTCAGATTGTAATCCCTTTAGCCCCATAAGTGTCAGTTTCAAACCTGAGGAACATGTTGGTCTTTGTGTGCATATGAGTGCCACCTCTTGTCTATTTTGTGAGTGTTTTGCGGATACTTCTGTATCTAAGTTTTATTGAATAGACAGATCATTGAGCTGCAATATATGTACACAAGTACAATAGATACAGACTGATGGATTCCCCAAACATGAAGTTCATGTCTGAAACTTGTGCAGATTATGTCTGTAATTAAATATCTTTGGACCACATGTTCAATAAAACCAGCAATCTTTGAAGGAGTACATATCATCTAACGCCTTGCATGTTAAACTTCATGCTAACACTCAAAGTAGGTGTTTGGAATAACTCTCTGCTATTACCACATCAAATTTTCTCTCCATATCTGTAAAACTGCCTGAGGTATAGATATTTTTCTCTTTGCTAATGTCCAAAAGTTAATTAGTTGTAGATTAGTTGCATTTAATGTTTGCTTCCTGAGAGTTTTGTTCAAATTTGTCCACTGGTTTAGGATATATATTTGCTCACAGAAACACACACATGCACTCAGGCATTCATACGACTGCCTGCAAAAATAATCATACAAGGCTTCTTTTATGATCCCAAATTTTGAACTGATAGACACAGATTCTCTGTTGCAAATTCCTTGAGAACATAACAAGCTTGATGGATTCACAGAAGTGACCCTTGTTTTGTACTGCAGCCAGTGACAAATCCAAAAGGCAGAATTAATCCATTTGGTCTCCTTTGAGATTAGACCTAATACACGCTCCACACCACTGCACACATCACGCTATAAATACATTCCGATTAAAACCCTGCGTGACATTGCTAATCATTTTGCATGCAGGGAATGTGACTAAATAGTAAACAAATGAGGTATATTCAGACTGCAACAAGATCCAAATGGTTTAGATGTTCTACTTTTTGGCCAATTGTGCAGAGACTCATGGGGGGTGAAGATTATTATCATGTGCACAAACGTTACTTGTAAATAGGATTATATTCAAGAGAAAAAAAAACTAAACATTCTGCATGTACATCTGAATATTTCACAAAAACTTCAAATGAGAAACTGCATTTTCTTTGAAAATGAAGTAGTAATGCTGGGTGCTGAATGACCACTGAAATTTGTTGAAAAGCTGAGTTGTCAAAGCTAAAATAAGCAGAACACAAGCTAAAGGTTAAATATAGCAAAAGATTGCTACAAGTTAAAAGCAAAAAGTTGAAAAACACTTCTTAAAAGTAGTAAAACACTAGCTACAATTTTCAAATAGCAAAATACCAGCTAAATATATTTAGCAAATGCTAGCTAAATAATAAAAATAGCAAAATGGTAGGTAGAAGTTAAAAGTTATGAAATGCTACCAGAACGTATCAGAAAGCTTGCTAAATGCTAAAAGTGCCAGAATGGTAGATAAAATGGTAATTACAATTTAAAAGTATCAAAAGAGTAGCTAAAAGCTGTAAATGAAAAAAAAAAAATTAACCTAAAGCTAAAAGTAGCAAAATGCTAGTTAAAAGTAAAAAATTTAGAAAAAAAATGAAAACTAAAACATCTCAATGTGCTTCTATGAGGAAAATATTTCTAAATAAAGTGATTTTTTTTTAAAAAGTGTTAAAGTTACAAAAAACAAAAATGATAGTGTCCCTCTCCTGAATGAACTGAACATTTTGATATATGAAAGACTAAAACAGCACAATTTAGGTGGATGCAGTTCATTTTCTAAAATGTTCAGAAAAAAAAATAAATAAATAGAAAGGTACAAAATCATTGAATGCTGACTCAGGATTCATACAATCACTGCTTGTAAAATAGTGTAGTTTGCCACGTTGTGTTTGACCAGGGCTCTGGCCTTGCTTCATGGTGATGGGATGGGTTGGGTGGAGGTGAGAGCTGGTGTCAGGGCTTGAGTCTATCAAAAAGAAATCAGCTTGCCAGCTCTCTGGGCAGAAAGGCGCATCTCGTCGGCTTTCACGGACCAAGATTGCTTTCACCTGCGTTCCCTGGGGCAACACGCGAAACACAGGCCTCAGCCAGCCGGCTGGTAACACACACACTCATACATGGACACACTCACTTATATGGGCAGAAACATACACATTCCTTCTATCTTTTATGCCTGACTACAATGGAATCATATTAACTCAGCCCATGCATTCCCAAACATACACCTTTATGTGAAAACGTTAGATGGTGCAGAAAAGCACAATTATAAGCGCATACATTTAGGGTGCCTTTGTTCATGTTCCTGCTTGAATGTGTGTGTGTGTGTGTGTGTGTGTGTGTGTGTGAGTGTGTCAGGGAAAGAGAAAAAAAGAGGGATAGTCTAAAAGAGTCTAAAAACTGCATTCGTTGATCTTCCAGGAGGTGGAAAAATGATGTCAAAAAGGCAAATCTGTATTTACCAGCAGACAGGTATCCTTGACTTGACAGCTATACAGTCATTATCTGCCTGTCATGTGTCGCCTGAGGGCCACCGTGCCTTCTCCCAAAGCCCACAGTTCTCATGAATCAGGCGCAGCCCTATTAGCTTACCTGTTTCCAATTCAAAGGCCATCGCCAACCAAAAAGACGCCAGAAGGACAAAACAAGGTGTCATATTTATGGATGTGTCAGCACGGGCCCTCCTGAAACCTAGCTCACACCTTGAGCAATGAGCCTGACAACTCAACAGGGGCCTTTTGCAGTCATGAGAAATGATACCCTCAAAAAAAAAACACTGGTGGGATGAAACTAGAAGCTGCAGCAGTGGCAACAGGAGGGGGGAGAAGAAAAAAAAAGCACTCGTAAATCGCATTGGTATTATTCAGCTCCAATTAGAGGAAACTCAACCTGTTACACCGAATAAAAGACAGCGAATATCAGATGGTGGCTAATGATAGGATGAGATTTAGAAGTCGAACAGGAGAAGTGGAGATGAGGGGGGGTTAGTGACGGTGATGATTACTTCAGCGACGACTCTTTAGATGTGTGTGTGTGTGTGTGTGTTGTAAGGTTGACATCCTTACCTTTTGAGCATATCCAGGTGCAAGCACTGATCTACAGTTACCACATCTGCATTGTGTCTAAATGGGAAGGGTAATTGCTGCCAATTTACTTATCAGATTGCAAAGAAAAGCCCCATGTTCAGCCAAGAAGTCATTATTAGACAATGCTAGTGTACCCTTCAAGGTGGTGATGGGTTCCCATTACAAGCTAATTTAAAAAAAAGTGCAAGTATGCTAACAATAAGAAAAGGGATACATACGTGTTTGTGTTTCTGCAATGAGAATCTGGAAGCTAAACTAGAATGTTTGCAAGTGTTTAATTTTAAACTGGTCTTCTGTCATCCTTCATGGCTTAGGTCATTATTACCTGCCGCCATGAAAGGAAGGCAATCACGTACAGGTAATTACCTGTGTCTGTGTGTGATTTGTTAGTTTGTATGTCTGTTAGCAAAATATCTTGGACCAATTACTGAAATTTTCAGAAAGTAAAGACAGAACTTACATCTAGAAATGATAAACCTTTGGAGTCAATTAGATTCAAGATGGCTGCTGCAGCTGAAAAGACCTTAGGCAACACATAAATGTCTATAACCCAGTCAATTTCTAAGATACTAAGCTAGAATTTTATGTGGCAGTAAATGTCAACAAGTACCCTAAACCCTAACAAATTTTGCAAGACTTTTGTTTAAAACTTTGTAAAGAGAGGTGATATGTCTCTGCACAAAAACACAAACAGGAAGGGTACCTGCTACTTTTTAGCTACCTTCCCTAGCACCTACTTATATCTTACCAGGTTAAGTAGTGGGCAAATACTAAGCTAATGCTAACACTGCTTACATGCAAGTAACTTCCTGAATAATGTCATTTATGATATTTAAAATTGAAATGATGAAGAGTACTGCAGCTATAACTGTAATTTCTTATTATTGCTTTTTTAAGTGTTTTCAGCTTAATTAATAATTGCAATATTAACTATTAGTGGTAATTTATATGTGTATTGTTAATGTAAAGAGGTGTCACTAATTTTTACTTCTGCTCTCATTTAATTTTTTTTAATTCCAGAAAAAAATATCTAATTTATTAATTTATACTTTCTGTTTAGACCACATTATGTTAAGAAATGACTGTTTTTTGGTGGTTTTGGTGAAAGCTTGCAATAAAGCATATGCAGTATTATCATATATGTATTTTGAATGACTCTCAGCTACTACCACAATAAATTTTAACTCAATATTTGTACAATTCACTGAGTTGTAGACATTTTTGTATAGATTAATGACAATTAACTGAGGCAGCCTTCTTGTATTGGGTTGACTTCAAACGTCAATCATTTGTAGATGTACACCTGAAAGTTTTAATAAAATCCATTCAGCAATTGGTGAGATATTTTGCTAACAATACACACAAACAATGGTGGGTGATGAAAACTTGAATATATATTTTTTTATATATTTTAGTAATTGTTTGCTAAAATAGACATTCAGCAAAATTTTATGATTCGCCTAATGTGAAAACCTGCTAAAACTCACAAGTTGTTGAACCATTTTCCTCCCTAGAAGGGGTCAGACACCTTTGAAGCTCACACATCCTGCAGCCATTTGTATTTGGCTTAAAGAATTCTTTATCAAAACTATTGATGAGTAGGCCCACAGCATTAATCTTTTTTTTTTCCTTTTTCCTGAAGTTCTGGCCGCCTCTGTCTGCCATCCTGAGAGCCAAAAGCATTACACCAAATCAATACAAACTGGTAGCTCAGAATTTATATCATCAGCAGCACCATTGATCTTTATCAGCACTTAAAAGTTTTGGGGGCAAAAAATAGGGCAGCCTTTCCTCATTGCTACTGCATTTCTTTGAGAGAACCAAATGATGCATAGACATTTGATGAGCATGCAGGGGTAGATACTTTCCACATCACAGTGTTTTATGTGATACTTTATCTGCCTACATGTTGCTTTGTGCAAAACAAAAAAAAATGTTTTGTTCTCCAAGACATGTGGGTAGCCTGCTTGTCTTAGCAGCTGCAGCACTTGATGTAGATTCTATAAATGTTTCTGTGTATGTTATATTCACTATAATATGTGCTCAACATCTGGCTTTTATTTTGCAAACTTTTCTCTATTATGTTGTTAGGCACAATGGCTTGTAGATGACAAAATTCAGGCCCTCAAAAAGAAAGCTTTTTTACTTTGCAAAGGTAGTTCTCAGTTCACGTTTTTTATAAAGATATGTTTACTTTACAATTTTGATATTTTACAGTGACTTTTGTTGTTCCTGGCTTTTCTATGTGAAAGATAAACAAGTAAAGTCTCTCTAAACCTTCGAGACAAACAAGAAATCAAGATTCTGTTTTAAAATAAAATATCCAAAAGGATTTACTTTATCAATTAACATTAAATAATAATATGTTTTCTGCAGCTTAAACTGATTCTATTGTATATATATATATATATATATATATATATATATTATGGCATGCCGTTCAGGAAATTATTGTATATGTATTCTTATATTTGAAAGTTTGAATATATGGAATAAAACCTGAATATATGGAATGAAACCTGAATATATGGAATGAAAGTCTGAATATATGGAATGAAAGTTTGAATATATGGAATAAAACCTGAATATATGGAATGAAACCTGAATATATGGAATGAAAGTCTGAATATATGGAATGAAA
>NC_051450.1:20362836-20408844 GCF_001649575.2 Kryptolebias marmoratus | reverse complement strand
ATATATATATATATATATATATATATATATATATATATGACTTTAGTACACTACTTTACAAACAAAATTTATCATTTTGTTGCCAAATGAAACTCCAATAGCATCTTCCTTTCTGTCTCCCTTTTTCAGATGCAGCCCACAGTCTTTCTGGAAGACAGAACAGCTGAAATGGGGAGTTTTTTGGGGGGATACATACTGTATTATTGCATAATATTGCATAAAAAGCCTACACTTCAGGTGGTATCTAGTTAGAAACCAGTTGGTGTCTCAACATTGCAAGATGTTTCTGTCTCACTGAATTATGAGTGTTTGCGACAAACTGATCAGCAAGCCTTGTGGTTATGTTTTAAATAGCCAGCTTTTAAAAATGATGACCTATTTTTGTGTGCATGGATTGCAAAACTAAATTCTTGGCTGTGTGTATTATTTTGATGGCTTCCTCCAGCCACGTTTATCCCACCTTGGCAGTCGCCCCTGAATTTAATCTGCCTGACTACATTTTGTTAATGAAGATATGCAAATTTGGATTTGGATATTATTTATGATCATTATGTGTTTTTCTGACAGAGGAGAGCTTCCTTGCAGGAGTCCAAATAAAGCTCTAGTGCTCTTGAAACAAGTTGGAGACAGGTTTGAGACAAATCTGTGACTTTTATGAAAGAAAAGTTGTCCCACCAGTTTTTTGAACATGTTTAAACTCAATCTACAAGACTGTGAGCCAAGTGAGACTCCCTCATGAAGGTTGTTTGCCAACTAGTCTCACACCGGTGAGATACCTGCAGAACACTGAGGTGGAGTTCAGGTGATCAGCTCACATTGCTTCACTCTTTCTGTGCAGTCCATCTAAATTTGCCCATTTCTGTTTTCTGCATCTTTTAAATGGTGTTTGCACTCGTCCTACCCTGAGAATTTTCATCTCTTTTTCCACTCAACGAAGAAAGACGTTGTTTGTAAGCAAAGCATGGCTGCTTGTGATGCTCATTAAAACCAAATGGTTTGGCCACCCTCGAGCTATAATGATCATGTTTGTGGCCTGAAGGATTGCAGCACTTAGGTGCTAATGAAAAGCAAAAATAAAGCTGCTTTTTTCTTCTGCTAAAATGCAGGACACACATATTCATATTATTCACACTATCAATAAGCAGAGGAAATTTTCTCAGCTTACCCTACAGTTGTAAAATTGAGTGAATTTGATGTGCTTAACATTGTGTCCTCTTTATTGATTTAACCATAAGAGGCATCTCATTTAGTAATTGAAAATTATTACAGTCTATTTAATATTCCCATGCCATGCTTCAGTGAGTTTTATGGTCCTATTCTCACTCTATTATGTTTAGAAATTATCTTGTGTGTCGCCTTATGTCATAATCAATAAAAGCGATATAAAAGTTGAAGTTAATGAAAGTTAAAGCTGCTTTGACATTGTTTAATTCCAAAGGCTAAGTTACGGAGGTTACGCACGTTGATTTATGATGACTAAAGCAGAATGACTCGAAAGTTTGAAGGAGGACATTTTGTGCCTCCTGGTAGGTTTCTTGTGTGAGTAACTCTTCTGTTGCCAGAGATGGAAGATGCTCCTTAAGGCCGACCTTTAGAACAAACAAATGTCATTTATGAATTCATTTTTTTTTTCTTCTGTTAGCATCACAGCTCGACTATTTAGTCATGCTATCTTTATGCTGATTGAAGAAAGGAAGAAAGAAAGAAGAGAGCTTGTCATTCTGTTCGGATCTCTCAACAATGCCAGTAGAACAACAGATGCAGGTTTTCCCAGGCCCTTCATCAATACAGGAACACATGCAAGCCTGCCTCAGTAAAACTGGCTCAACTGTTTCAGGACAAATCAAATCAATTAGCCATCAAGCTAACCTTCTAGTTGCTGCAGACCTGTTTCCAACCTCAGTAGGGAAAATATGGCAGAGATTAACAACAAGTCAGTAGGTTGGTATTCAAAAAAGAAATAAATATAGACAAAAAGAAACTGACATCATAATAATCTTTTAAAGCAACATTTATTATTGTGTGCGAATGTGTGCACAGGCGTGTTAGTGTGGGTGCACGTGTGATCTGAGTCTGTTTGTGTGGCTGTGTGTTCGTTTGTGTTGGGTGCTGATCTTGGCACCTGTTAACAGTGCCAAATATTGTGCTGTGTTGAAATTTTAATCACCTGCAAGTGCAAAACAAGAGCAATACAATCAGGAACTAATTAGCACAGCAATTAACACCTCTCTCTCACACACTTTCTGTGTGCCAGAGCTCACACGTTCAGCTTGTGTGATTGCAGGGTTTCATTTTATTAGGGGTCCAAGCCCTCTGAAGGCAAGGGAACATGACTGTAAAGCAGCAGCGTTTCCATGCATTCAGCGGAGCGTGGAGCCCCATTGAAACTGTTCGTTTTTTTCTTAATACTATTAGTTTCCATTTTTATTTTTCTTCCATAAATAAAAGTCATACTGCAGCCCAAACAACAAAGAGTTTAATATTATGTAACTAGGGCTTGCCGCTCACAAAAATCATCAGAAATGTGCACCCATAGGGGGCGCTATCATTGGGGTTTTGCACTGAATCACACGATACAGGCTATGCCCATTTCCACCTAAATGTATGTTATTTTTTTGCTACTTCGAGAAATTTGCAAAACCTACTTTTGACTTCTTCTCAAAGGTTTAAAGCTTAACTGCCATGTCATTTACCTTTATAAATCTGGACTAATTGTAACAGTTGATCGGTATAGGAATGACCGTAAAACACCACAAAGATGGACAATAAAGAAAAAACATTAATTTTAATACAAATAAATAAACTGTCAACACAGTACAACTTGAAATTACTACGTAAGACTAAGTTTGAATAATTTTGTGCTACTAAACACTGATTGCATTTATTTATTGTAATTATTGATTCAATAATTGTAAAAACTGAATAATTCGGTTTTGATTGGCACATCTGACAACTGATCAGCGGCTGATATAACTGTACAGCTCTTCACATGAATCGTTTGCACATTTATAACAAAGAAGGGGTGCATATCATATATTCAAAGTTTACAGAAATGTGGTATTTGCTGACTTTGTCTTCCAGTTGTGCTTTAAGTGAACAAGGTCACTGATGACTATTGATCAGGCAGCTGCTCGGCCAGCCAGCCTCGTCTGTCATGTAGGAAATGGGGATAGATTTGTGTGTCACTCTCTGTCTGACTGTAGGCCTCCTGGGGAGTGGACTTGTGTTTGCATTTTCAACTATGTTTGCACATGTATGCGTGTGTGTGTGTACATGAAGGCCTCATGGGTTATCCATTACAACCTGTCCAGGAAACGCAGAAGTGCCACATCAACTTGAGAAATATTAACTTTCCCCTGGATGGCGAGCTAATTATGGCTGCAGAGCGATCACGTCGAACCCTTTTTCAGATATGCAGCGTCACTGCTGTGAAGTAAAGTCAGATGCAGAACAATAACTGATCAATGAGTCAGCAAATATGGATGTTTGGGAATTACATTTAAACTGTCTGGGTGACGTCATTGACTTTTTATGAAGAAATTTATAAAATGAACTGCTAAAATGTTGTCAGTGTGTCAGTTTCTATAGTCTTCATCAGCTATTGACTGATTATTTGGAATAGTTACAATGAATAATGAATAAAATGTAATTTGTCATTTATAGCCTGCCTTCCATTGTGGCCGTCAGTCATGAAATTATCTGTATGTGTTCTTTTGCCATTTGTTAGCAAAATATCTTATGAAACACTGGATGGATTTTAATTAAACTCACAGAAAGCAATCATTGGATGCACATCAACAACTCTTTTATTTTGAAGTCCACCTTTTACTAACCAACCATAGAAAATTCAAAACCCGAGTGGAGAAATGTCACGTCACTTCCTTCTCCTTCAAACAGCTGCGCCTTCTTTTAGGGGACAACGAGCAGTTTAAAACTGCAGATGTCAGCGTGAAAATAATACTTATGTGGAGCCTGAAAGGTTCTGTGTGGCCTAGTGAAAATGTAAAAAGTAAAAAATACCTGTCTGCATTTTTGATTGCTTATCTAAACAGAGAAGGGCGATAAACGTGGAAATTGGAGGCTTCGGCTGACCTGCAGAGAGGGTTTAAATGGTAAACAGTGGCAACAGTAATATTCTCTTGGTAAGTGCGTAGGTCATAAATGCATAAAAAATATTAAAAGCAGTATGTGGGAAGCTGATGTACTTGTACTTTTATTACAGTAGAGTTTTTGGAGTCACTTACACCTGCACTAATCTTTCTTGGTTTTACTAAGGTAAAATATCTAAACACTTCTGCAGCTACTTGTTAACCCACTTTGAAGAATGCAGCTTAATTAGTTTGCTATAACTTCCACTCCTGACCAACAGCCTTAATAGTAAAATAAATTAACTTATTAAAGGAATGACAAAATATATTTATATTTTATCACACATCAGGCCACTAAGGCTGCAGTTCATCCAACCTCGTGAACTTTGATCTATATTTATGAAAGTTTTTTATATAAAACAGCTGATTGCTGACTGACAGTGACAATAGACATTTGTTTGCCATAACTTTTCATTTAAAAGCTTCAAAGTGATGCTGTAATCTTAGCAAACACGTCAGGAGTCCCATTCACTGCCAGCCAAAGTGGAAGGGTTGTTTCCCCTAAAAGCAGAGAGGCTAAGTACCCAAATATGTCACTCTACTCAATGGCTAAAGGTATAATACAGAAATTAAGCTAAAATTCTGCATGGTAATATCTGAGAGTCATCCCTAGCTCTTAACTCAGTGCTAAAAATGATGCAAGATCTTTGTTTAGAGCTCTGGCGTGCAACACATCGTACTATATGCATAAATTCAAGGAATGCTAGTTTCCTTGCTTTTATACAATGGTTATTCCCACAGCATGCACAGTCATACAAGCCCAGACAGTGATGAAGAAAACTGTCTACTACCCAATAAAGACACTGCGTCTTCTCTGACTTTCCTTCAGTGTAAGAAACTCTGTTACCCCTCCATCAATCCTTGCAGATGTCAAATGACGGCGTCTTCACTGGTATTTTGGGTTGGGGGTATTTTGTGTAATTGACTGTGCCAGGGCGCCGTAGCTCTAATTGGATTTGAACAGATACAGTTTTAGTATAAAGCAAATGACCTCACTTCCCTCTCAGCGTGAATTCTTTAGGATGTATGTCATGAGCCCCATTTTAGACCTCAACAGATGACTTATTGTAGTGAAACTGTGTCGCCTGTTGAGGATACATGTCTCTGGGTTAATCATAACGTCTGCCTTCCATCAGTAAACAGAAACAAGAGTTCGTGTCAGACAACAGTGTCTTTGAACATTTACTCCCTTCTCACCAATCTGTCATCTTTCCATTCTACTAATGTGGCTGTATTTACAGAATGAATAAAAGGCTAACCTGAACTTTATCAAACGGTGCAGTTTGAAAGAGAAAACAGTAGTTCTCCATGCATATCGATGTGCAATTCTGGAATGGGTTCACATTCCATGTAAATGAAGCACTTGGCAGAATCCTCCAAAAACCATGTGGAAGCTTGAGTCACGTGACCGACCTACATTAGGCTGGCTGCAGTCTGTGTAGGTAAACAAATATGGCTGAATTGGACAAGTGTAGAATCTTGGAGAAGGCTTTCAGATGGAAATATAAGAGTGAATCTGCTGCTAAACAGGAAAGAGAAAAAAAACAGAATGTATAAATATCAAATAAAGAATCAATAAAAATCAAGCAGGGTGGTGGAGTGCCTTAAAGACAGAGCTTGGTGTTCAAACACAAAATGTCTGGTAAGTTTACAGTTTAATTTTTTTCCAGCTTTATTCTAACATACTTTACTCAACAAATATGAGCATAAATACAAACCAACACATCAAAATGGCAAACTTCTTGTTCCCATATGGCTCTGCCATGGATGTCGCCATTGTTAACCTATTTTCAGTAAACAAGCACATATAGTAGCTGGCATCCAGTCACAAATTTTACTTGCAAATGTTTAATTTAAGGACACATTAACCATCAATATGTAAGTATTGTGTGAATTTTGTTTTATTATGCATTATTTCTGACAGGTCTTTATTACTTTGTAAGGAGTACCTTTAAAAAGGTGTCCAGACACCAGATCCCCACTCAAAATATTAAAACCTTTTGAGTGGGCTAGCATGATTCTAGGTAATATTCACAACCATGAAAGGTGAGGGAGTTTATATGGCTTTGGACGAAAAAAAATCTGACAAATTTCAAAGTATGAAAAAGTACATGGACGGCATGCAAGACAGTGAGATGTTCAGTTCACAGGCAGTCATCTGATCTGTTGCCATTATGCACGAGCCACGCTTGTTTTCAAGAAGAAAGAAGAGGGGAAAACAGAAGGACAGAGACTTGCGTATGCCACAAAATTCCCCTAGGGTGTCTATGTTTTTTGTCATTCCAGAGCTATGCAGCGATCAGGCTTTGTGTGTAAGACCATGACTCCGCAACGCTGCCTTCCTTTACTCCATCACAGTTCAAGACCAGAGCTCAGGAAGCTCCATCGTCTTTTGCACGATTTTCCCAATTTTCTGCTTGACTGTGATGGGAATGAAAGCACACTCTGTGCCGTTTTGAAGGCTCACCCCTCACAGATGGCCTTGTGTGGCACAGCAACTGCCGCTCGAGACTCCCATGCAGAGATGGAGGACGCAGCAGAGAAAATGGCAACGCTGTTTGAACCGAGAGCTTCAGTCAGACTTGAAATGTCACATGTGGTAAAAAGAGGAAGTTCTTTTCTGTTTACTATCACATGCACTGGTGTGATTTTGACACATGGCATCTCTTAAATGTCCGGAGGCTGCGTTTCTGTTACCACAAGATGCCTTTTCAACATTCACAAGTTTGTTCTCATGTGAAAGAGGACATTAAAAGGTGAGAGAAAGCAGAAAATAAAAAAGAGGAAAGTAAAAGAGTAGTATTATTTAACTTGTCTGCTGATATCTTTTAAGATTTATTTTTGTTTTTGAGAAAAAAATCTATTTTTTCTTGATATTTTGTGCTAAATTTGATTGATGCTTTTCGATTTAATACATGACTGTTGAAAAGAACATTTTGAAATGTGATATTTCCTCTCAGTGAGGCTGAAGTTTGTTGCCTTGAAGGGAAATTCTTCTCATGGAGTCTATTACATTCACAAGTCAACAATGCAGCACCTTGTGATATTTTGTAACAGTGTGTTGCAATTTATCCATTCGTATCACTTACCTCCCTTTGTGACGTCTTAAAGAGCCAAAAGGTGAAGCTGTTTTGTTTTGTTTTGATGACACAGAAAGACTGTGCAAGATATGCAGGCTTATTATTTTGAGTGGTGGACAAAAATATTTTCTTCTTTTAATGGTTTGGCATGGGTTTAATGTGGGTAAAGCAATAAAATACATTTATATAGATGTTATAATTAATTTCTAAGGATTTAATGAAATGAAGGTTTTTTTCATGATGTCATACATTTGTGTATTTATTACAACATAGGTATAAAATTTACAGAAAATCTTACAGCATTTACTTTAGAATTTGAAGAAAGGTCTTCAGGTGTTCAACTTTTTTTCATATTTTCCAATAAATGGATATGAAAACCCTTTTCGGTTCAATTTCAGAGAGTTTTTTACATCTTATGTTGTGCTTTTTCTGAAGGTTTATAATATGAAATACTTTCTGTGAGCCTACAAGTCAGCAGTGCAGAAATGGTTCATAAACAGAGCCATGTTGGATGTTGGCCCTTTCCATGACCAAAGCTCTTAAACACAAATGTCTGAAGCTCCGATCTGCTTAATGACAAATTCAACAGACCTGCTATCAGATTCAGAGCAGTGACACTGGGGACCTCTTTTTGGTTTTATAATTTGGAGCACATTTTCACTGGGGAAATCATGTCTCTTTATCTCATCCTCACCAGAGATTTTGCAGCTCGCTTTAGAGTTTACTAACAGTGCGATACAACAAGACCTGCAAAGATGTTAGTTTGTTAATAAAACAATAGTATCTGTTCTTTTTATAATCTGATTTGCTCCTGGTGTTTGGTATGATTTGACTACTTTTGTGGGAAAAAAAGATGGGAGAAGGTTACAGAAACTCCTTTTTTCCGATCAGAAAGACTCTGTTTAGCCTGTTTAGTCCATAAAGCCTGCTGAAAATCAGAAATCTGTGAACTTTTTTCTGTGGGAAGTTTTTTTTACCTAATATTCAGTCCTGCAGTATTTGTATTTCTTGTCTTCTGCTTTTACTGATGCTCAGGGCTGCAGGACTGGTTACAGCTCAGTTTTTAACCCTTCATACACTACAGCTCTACTAATGACAACAACAACTTGCAAACAAACAAAAATACTGATCAGCTTTCCTAAATAACTCAGATCTGCAAGACAGCCTCCAGGATATGGTGTTAGGTTATCCATTAATGTTGTTGTAGATTACAAATAATGGTTGCTTGAGATAATCCTTTTATAACTCCACATGCATTCACTTGTTTATTTTCACAGGACTGATGGTCAAACTTTGATTCGGTTAGCTTTATTCAACAATAAGCAACTGTTTACTGAAGGTGTGATGCTGTTCAAAGTTGACAAATCAACTTCTTGTCCTGCAGTTACAGTAAATATTAAGACCTGAACAGGATCTGTAACCTTTGACTCTGCTAGGCTTATATTCAGAGGTTAAAACAAGTAGATAATCACAAACGTACTGTTAGAAAACAAATACCAAGGATTAAATATTGTTCACATCAGTTATACTGTAAGAATTTTGTAAATGTATTGCAGATTTTTAAATAAAAAATCAATGTTTGTGAATTTTATATATAGGTAAGCAAAATAAATTAAATGTTAGAACTGACCACAAGATTAAAGTTAGTTTAATTTAAAGAAACAAAAATAGTCTCTCAGCTAACAGAAAAACATGACCAACAAAAAAATAAATAAAGGTAGTTTTTACATGTGTCCCTATTCACCAAATTAGGTATTTCAGGGCAAATATGATAAACAGTTTTTATGCCAAATTCCCATTTCTGGTCCTCATCTACAATAAAGTTTGCCTCAACTATAGACATGTAATAAAATAACAGACTAAGTGTCCCTGCTTTGCCTAGTCGTTGAGAATTTAGGCCAGCAGGACATGGTTTACAGGAGCTGCCATGTTGTATTTTTGGGACTGGAGTCTGCACGATTGTAGCTTTGAGTCCCACCTGCTCCCCTGCAGACAGTCATGGTGTTAAATTCCCTTTCTTATGAGCAAGAAATAACTAATTATAGCTAAATACATTAGAATAAAGGTGTGTTGGAAATACAGAAGCAAGTAAGAGCTATATGAATCAACAAGAGTCAGTCCCTGAATATATATATATAAATATATATCTGTGGTGTACTTTTTTCTTTTTTGATAAGAGCAAAGTCCTGTTTGTTTACGTGGGAAAGCTGTTCTTCCTCTGGTCCAGCTTTAATTAATGCTGATGGCCTCAACTTGGTCGGCTTATTTCTTGACGCACAGTATCCCTTCTCCCTTTGCTCTTCCACCATAACCCAGTAAAATGCTGCATCAGCAATTATCAAAGCTTGATGAACTTGGGTTTAAAAATGCGTATTGCCTAAAGAAATGAATTATTTTATCAGAAGAACAGTTCTGGGTGATGAACTTAGTACAATGCACCTGGGTGTCTTAACGAGTTGCTATCAGCCTCATCATTAGAATATTTATGATTTTCAAATACATACAGACCTGGAAAAGGAATGAAGGGATTTTTATTTTAATATATGAGGAGAGAAAGTACAGTTTATATGGCAAAGCATCAGTGAGTTGTACAGAGTTGAGCACCGTAGAGGGAAAGACTGTCAAATTTAGATGCTTCTCCTGTTTCTGTGTTTTTCGCTCTCACCATTGGAGGTGGGTAATTAGTGCTTTTTGAGGTTGGGGATTTAGGGGGAGGTGAGAGGTCCTATAATCCTTTGCTGAGAAGGCACCTTGTCCTCTCCCCTGTTTATAACATCATCAAAGTTGTGCCTCTGGGTGCCCCTAGTTTCGTTAATAATTTAGGTATGCGCTGGTCCGCCTGGCTCAGGCAGGAAGCCCTTCCTTATTAGGTTTGTAAACTATGTGATGATTTACAAGAAAACCTTTGCATTCATCATGCTCATTAAAAAAATGTCTTCATCTTGTTCTTTTCTTTTTTTGGCATGGAGATAAAATGTTTTCTTCTTAAATTGTGCCATCCAGTTTAAACAAGTTAAAGATATTTAGTAAAAAAAATAAATAATAATAGCTCAGACTTGATCTGTTAATTGAAGATGAAATGTGTCACAAGGAAATAGGAAAAGTGAAGGAATTCAATCTGAGTACAGAGTCTTCAGATGATGAAGAGGAGGGTCTGATAAAAAAAAATGAAGAGAAAGATATCAAACCCAGTTTTATGTTTCATCAAATATATCTGTTTTTCGTTTTTTATTTCTCAAAACTGCTCACTTTAGATCTCCAGAGTTTGTCTTCTTGATCATATTAACATTTTAAAAAGTGCAATAAAATTAAATTTTCTTTCCATGTTTTATACATTTATTCATTTATTATTCAACAATGTCTTTTTGTAAATTAATTCCTCATCTAAGGGCAATAATGTGTCCCAGAGCTTCCTGTAAAACTGAATAAATGGAATGGGTCAACCTGCCTTAAGCAGCTGCTAACCCACCTTAAAATCATTTCATTAGTCTGCCGCGGTGTACAACGCTTTCACCCAAATGAGAATCATTTTCTGCTGAATCCAGTAATTGTCTGGCATTAAAAAAGGTCATATCTAATGAAAGACAAAATGGAAATCAATACAAAAATTGCACAGAGTATCTGTTTCCAGTATTTGACAGTCAAAGACCTTGGCTGGATGAGGCATGAGAGTGACTTCCACTGCTGGAAGACAAAATGTTCAGCTTTCTTTTGACTGCTAGCTTGGACATACATGGTGAAGAGGGTGTTTTACACTTAGATTAAAGTCAAATTGAGCTGTATGACTTTAATATGACTTCTTATATTGTAGTTTAGTTTTGGAATTGACAGATCAAGGTAATATCTCACTGGACTTTGTGAGTTAAAACTGTGAGAAAATAGACCAATTTTGCTGTGTTTTTCACAGCTATGTTTTGTGTGGCCAATTAAAATAAAAACATGGCCTATTTTTGAGTGCACAGCTTACAGTGCTGTATTCTAAGCCATGCACATTATTTTGGTACCTGCTCAGCCTGCTTTGTGCCCACCTTGCCATCTGCACCCCATGTTTATGATTTAACCTACAGGAGCACAACTTTGAAACAAAGATAAGCAGATTTGGATGAATTTTTAAAGAGTTATAAGTTATAATCAAAGGGGTTTTTCAGGAGGAATGCACCAATAACACATTTTTTGAAAGCTGCCTCCTACATGTTGGGTTAATGATCTAACAGCGTATGCAGATGCAAGCATGCGTACACCATGTGTTTCTCTGAGCAAAGATCAAGTTGGAAACATGGGTGAGGTACAGAGAGCGAGAGTGAGAAGGCAAGAAAATGAGAGGAAGGGAGGGGAAAAGGGGGCAACAAAGACACAGAAACTATAAGATCATAAGATGACCTCTTAGGTAACATGACAACACAACTCACCTCTGGCCTTCATACATGGGTTAGCTGAAAAGTTTGTAGATTATTTATTTCAGTCTGAATTATGTTTTGCAGCTCCCTAAAGGCACGGCAGCTTGGAAGATTTGTTTGTTTTACTAGCTTGGTTGTTGTTTTAGAGTGATTCAGGCCACATTAACACCATTACATCTCTTCTTTAAACACACGTAATGTTGTTTAAACCACCCATAGCATGTTTGCTCAGGAAGCAACCATCCATCCAGCCAATTACTGCAAATATATCCCCGGAAATTTTAAGAGTAAACATGCATTGTTTCATCTTGCGCTCCAGTTCATGAATCCACATGACAGCCTTCTGTCAGAAAGTTCACTTTTCTCTCTCTCCATCTCTCTCCTGCTTTCTCTCTCTCTCTCTCCTAAGGATTAAGATGGTGTCACCCTAATGGGTTTTACAGTTTTTTAAGAGATTTTTCTTTGGGATTACTACCTGAGCAGGAGGGGTTTGGAGAAGTTCAGCAATGCCTTTGATGTCCCAGAGTGTAAACACAACCTGAGGCTACTTCGCAAAGGAGGGGCCCCGGTTTTGTTATTCAGAGCCACGGCCCTTAATTGTGGCGGTCAGGACAAAAGAGGAAAGAAAAGTAACCTTTTTTTTTTCTTTTTTCTAAAATGCAACATGGGAGGGGCTCATCAGATGGTCAAGAAAGATTTTGCAATAAAGAGTCAGAGATTCCACACTGACGTAAATTAAGCACATCACAGGATTGTCTTAATTGTACTGGTTTATGTAAATTTTCATTCAGTTTATCTTCAAAAAGCTTTAATTACACGCTGTATATTTAGACCCAAGTTGTAAAAGAAAGAAAAGAAACCTTATGTGAACATTACGTGTTTTAAATCATCCAAAACAAGCCATCGCCAGGGCTCGTTATTTCTCTCCAAAGCAACATTCAATGCTCGGCTTCCCAGCAATATTTAAACCTACAGCTCCACTGAGCCTAAGTGCAGAGCTGGGGTCCTCTGTCGGCGTTATGGACATGCAAATAGGCCTTAATGTGTCCACAAGGCCCTCTAAAGGCAAATACCTCCAGTCTCACTTGCAGAGATGAGTTCTCTTCTTGTGCCGGCTGCACTCAGCTCTGTTTCGTTTCAACACTTCCTCTGCTAATGTCTGCTCACTTAGACTCAAATAAGATCTAACCGTTATGGATGAATGTAGATTATTTTGCATCTATTAGAATACAAGAGATTATCACCTGATGTTTGTACCCATGTCTGTTTGTGTGTCTATACATACACACACACACACACACATATATATATATATATATATCTATATATATATATATATATATATGTGTGTGTGTGTGTTTGCTAATATCTCATGAAAAAGTGAATGGATTTTAATGAAACCATCAGAAAATAATCACTAAATGGCTATTTACAAATTATTAACTTTTGATGCCAACCCAATTCAAGATGGCTGCCAAATCCAATAGACTTTAGGTAACACATAAATGTCTATAACTCAGGCAATTTTACAGATATTGAGCTAAAATATGATGTGGTTGTAGCTGAGAGTCATCCTCAACATATGCCTTGAGCACTAACAGATCTCATGGGATTTCACAATATTGCATGAGATTACGGATAATGTCATTTACAAGATTTGATATAAATGGCTATAATTCCACCCCTTCTTATCATAAAAGATCTTAGTTTAAAACTGTGGCATGAAGTTACCAGGCGATATGCATTCCTTCAAGAAATGCTAGACCTTTAATTAAGCAGATGATTTTTATGCTTTGCTATTACAGTCGTATTACTCAAGATTACCAAATGTTGAGTAGAGTTTAATAGCTCTTCTCTGCTGCACTCATGAACTCTGTGTACAACACCTGCTGAAGTTTATCTACGTTCTCCTCCTGACAAAAATAAATGAGATCGAACACCCTGAGCAAACCAGATGAGGAGTGTAAACAGACAGAAAAAGGAAAGTTGTGATAGTTACAGTCCCCATTATATTTGATTTTGAGCCGCTATCCTGTCCTGTCAAAAAATAAAAGGCAAATCAATATTGTCATTCACAGCTTCAGATTAAACCGTCTTTGCTTTAACTGCTTCCATGTTCTTTTTTTGGGCCATTCAATCTGCTGCGACTGAGACAAACGCATCTGAATCGATTGCTGGTGAGATCAGCGAATTAACAAGTGGAATGTTCTTTTCCTCTTCCCCTTCTCTCCTTTATTTTTTTTTCTCCCAAAATGGGCAAAGAGTGAACCAATGGAGCAAAACACATAAAAAGACGGCAGTCATCAACAAACACAATAAAACCCTGATCTAGAAACTACTTTCCAAGTCGAAGTATTGGAGCATTGCTGTGCAAATGTTTTTGCAATTTAGAGTCAGTTGCAACACAAACCACTAAATGCCCTTAAAATAGCAGTGTGCAGTAAAGATTTGCAACAGAAAAGTGGTTCCAGTGCTTTATGCAGGGCCAGACACTGGAATCACTAGAAAAAAAATATACAAGGTGAAAAAGAAAACACAAGTATTAAAAATATCTTCCTCAATTTATTCCAGACACGTGTAGACAATGTGGTTTTAATAGAACCCCGCTGTTGCTCACAAGCTCATCAGAGATGTAAACAAAAGTCAGCAGTGTCTTTTATGCAACACAGACATGTGTTTCCCTGACGCTGAAAGTGTGCTGACATTACAAGGTTCCTCCCTAAATGTTTACTAGAATCAATGTGGAGAATGGGAATCACTCTTGGCAAACATTTGACTGGATCCAGACCTTTAAGGCTTTCAGCTAACAAACAGAGTTGGTGAAAAGGGGTGTGTGGTGGAGGACTTCTCGGTATGTTGCTGTTGTCTGAAACAGCCATATTAGATTAAGGTTTGGCATTGGTGTGTGGATGTATCATGGAATAGGCTCAAAAGACTGGTTGTAGCAGATGCAGGTCAGGGTCACTGGTTCACATTCTGGCCTGGATCAGCATCATTGCACGCTTCAAGTGCTGCAGTAAGACTTTGCTCCCGCCTGCCTTCGCCTCAAAGTAGGAAAAGAAAGACAGGTGAGGCCAGAATGCCCCCCNAAAAAAAAAAAAAAAAAAAAAATCCTCCTTCTCAGGGCTAACTCAGTGTCTCTAAAACCAGTCTGCATCTCTGAATCTTAGAGAAGAATAGCTGCTGGATTGAACCTGATGACTGCCGCTTCAAAGGATAATTCCTCTGTTTTTTCATGGAGCAGTTCTTTGACTTTTTGACCTTAGAAAGGTCAGAGAACCAAGTAAGACTGGATTGCAGATTGGGCCATTAAGACAAGAGCAAAACACAGTTAGAGTTGATACAAAATGACTTGAAGTCAAAGCTGAAGGAGCAGGTGAACATGTAAATGCCTGTGTGTGTGTTTGTTTGTAAACTAGAGGATAGATTTCAGTGAAACTCAAAAAGTAAGCAGTGGATGCACATCTACAGCTGATTAACTTATAGTGCCGACACAATTCAAGTTGAACAATACAGCTAATCGATCATAGCAGAAACAAAATAGCTCTGACTCAGTCAATTTTACAGATATTTTTAGTGCACTAGTAGCTGAGAGTCATCCCCAACGCATATTCTAACAGCTTATGCAAGAACTTTGTTTTAAACTTTAGCATTCAAGATGCTGGAAGATATGCTTTCCCTCAAGGAATGCTACTTCTTTGAAAGATTCCTTTGATTTAAATTGCTGAAGTAATCCAACACTCACATTTAAAAGTGTTATTTTAAAAAGTCAGGTGAAGCTTATTGTAATGGCAATATGTACTAAATAAAACACTGAAGTCCTGAACATGTTAGGTAACCAGGTGTATTTTTCCTGAACCTGCCTATGACTTTATATTATTTTATTTCCTAACTCTAATACCTTGATTTGCAAAAATGTGATAGAAAGGTAGGAAACTGACTGATGTGTCAGATGGATTTATAGTATGAGAGTGGAAGGAGTAACACCTCCACCGTTATGCAAAGTTTATGCTTGACGATCTCACCCTCGTAAACAGCGGCGTGTCCCAAAAAGGGACATCACTGTACCTGTTGAACTGGGGAGGTTTGGGCCGTTTCACCTGATAATTCACTTCCCACTTTTTTCAACTTATTGTGCGCCATACATGTGGCACCTGTTACAACAGGAAGTACAGCAGGGCAGTTTCAGGTACAAGTTTGTTTCTATAGGAACTCAGGACTGAACTAAACCTAAGAAAGTTCACTTATTCCAACTGTTACATAAAAAAACTGAAGTAAATAATTATAAAGAATCTGCGTCTTGCATGGCTCTTCTTCTAGTACCATTCTTGTTTTCTCAGCAGCAATGCCTATAATTTAGTAGGAGAACTGCACTGAAGGTAGCATATCTGAAGTCCTGGTAAAAATAATAACTACACAATATCCTGAGGTCTCCTGGTCTCAGGCTCAGGTATAACCGTTACTTTATGCTGTAGGTAAAGCTAATCAATTGTTCAAAATTTGATTTCTTGTACCAGTAACATAGATGTATTCAGCACTGTAAAAAGATTCTAAGAACAATGAGCTTACAGTATTTTTTGAGATGTGATTTTTGTGGTGCTGTGCACAAAAAGGAGTCATCATAAGTCAATCAAAGTAATAATGGGACATTCTTTTAAAAGACTGGGTTGGGTGAGTACATGACTACACTTTTATGTGTTTGCACTTTATTGTGGCACAGTGTAAGACTTCTCTGAGCTCATCTGTTAATTTTTCCACCTCTGATGAGAGAAGCAGAGGTCACACATCAAAGCAACCAATGATGATCGCATGAGACGGGCCTGAGTCTAAAGAACCTGCCCAAGCTTGCTCTGCTGAATTAAGACACTTAGCTGGGGATAAAACAAAAAGCTCTGGGTTTTACTTTGTGTGCACACGCGCGTGCGCACACACACACATGCATGTAATTGATGCATATGTGTGAAAGCTGTATGTGCACTCCTACAGTTTAAAAAAATATGAGAAACAGTGAGATTCCGTCCACTTTTTAGTGTCATTGAATAAATAAATGTTCACATAAAACGCAGCAAAGTTGAATAAGATTTGTTTTGTTTTTTTTTCTTTGAAGCCTACAGATAAAACATACTCCATGTCACCATGAATTTGCAGAAATACAACCATCCATGCATCCTTTTTCTTTAACCGCTTCTCTTTTCCGGGTTGCAGGGAGCTAATGCATAACTCCAGCAGTCAAAGTACAACCAATCACACTCATTACTGAACAAAATACTGCAGCAATTTAAGTTTGGGGTGTCTTTATATTGGCAGATAGCATTGTTATTGACAAAAAGTTGCAGTTTTTTTCACTCCCACCTAAATTTAACAAGCTTGTACGAAGTGGTTTCATGCAAATAGTGAACGGCTGTCTTGCTGAGCCATTCCCTCAGCGCTTGTTGAAGGCTGCATAACATTTTATTATGACCTGCTTTTCATGTTTTTATGACAAAGATTTTAGTGCTGTCTGTTTTTTTGACTCTCAGCCATAATATTTCACTATTTTGCAAAACATGAAATACAACTAGAACATGTGCAAATGTTGTAACAACCCTTTAAAATATTAGCCTAACATTCTGTGTTTCTCACCAGAGTAGCCTCTCTTAAAGGATGGACCATTAGACACTTTCTTTTTTTTCCATTGTCTTCATAATAACAAGACTTTGGGCCACATTTCTCAACCTCAAATCTTTTCTCCTCAATTTTTATATATTTTTTCAATTAAATGGCACTACAACTAAACAAGACAAGAAAAACTGTGAGAAAAACAAAAGCAGAGAACAAGAGCTGCTACGGGAACCCAGATGTCCAAGCAGGAAGTGAGTACATATAAAATCCATTGTTTTAGGACCGTCAACAAATCAAAACAGAACACTGTCGAGAGAGACTGCAGCATAAAGCGTCAGTCTGCCACTGCCAGTAAGGGGGGCTCATAATTGAAAATACTGGAGACATATTTTTTGTTGCACCTAATGCCACCTGTGTGTTTTGCTCTTTAGTTACTCTCTTATGTCTACTGTCAAACAAAGACATAATCCCTAAAATAAACTGAGAAAAATCTTATACATAAGGCACAAGAGACATATAAATGGTTTAATAACTATATGGAAATCAGGTGAGTCATACTCGCCTATAAAAATATGAACCTGTTACAGTGTTTGAAGGTGATTTGGAGAACATGTTGGCCTATAATCGTGTTTACAGCAAACATGCAATAAAAATGCATGCAGAAAATCTGGTATTAAGAACCTTAACACAGAAATTAGATTAATCAGTGTTTGTACACATCTATTTATATGAATATGAACAGCAAAGTGTGTCTTCCTTAAAGCAGCAGGTATTTACGTTCCTGTTTGGCTTATCAAATTTCAGAAGCTCCCCTGAGGCAACGTAAGACAAAAAGAAAGATAGGCATCCAGGCATGACCTTAGACATGCACACAAACACACACACGCACAGAGTTAAACGGCAGGTAAATGGCAATCCAAGCATGATATCATACATCAGCACTGATTACTGAGAATTAAGCAAAGCAAGTTTTACAATTTTTAAGAGTAATATTTGAAATGCATGCACGTGTCCAAACAAAATTCTTCATTGCACTTTCATTTTTTTACAGGACAAATTGAAACAAAAACCCACTCTTCACAGCAGAGATTGCTGCTCATATAAAACTTGATTGAATCAGGTCAGACAAGCTGTTGTATCGTGATTCAAATCAAGATCTTTGACTTGTGCGAGATTTATTGTGGCTGTAAGAAGAAATATGATGAAAATCCCAATAATTCGCTGGTGCAAATGGAAGTTATCAATGCTGTTTTTGTAGCAGAGCCAGGTGAGCCTCCCTTAGATGATAGCATCTGAATTTACGTCAACTCTGGCCTCAGGCCCCAAGACCACACCACCATTTATTCAACCCTAATTATTAATAGAGATCTTCTCCTTACTATCATTAATAAAAGGTAGATAGAAACTGATTGGAGGAAACAAAAGAGAAAATCAGGCAGAGAAATTTAAAGAAACAAATTTAAATCTACGTAAATCAGATTCTAAAATATTTCATTGTGCTGCCCTCTGAGCTGCTTTTTATAGACTTATAATGCACAATAATACAAACATAAGGCATGTTGGAGGTGAAAGGTCAAATAATGCAAGTGACAGGGTGGACTTTGAAGTCTCGCAGCAGGTAGCACCTCCCTCTCCTCCATCCTCCCTCAGGCTCTGTCAGTCTTTCTCATACTTTCCCTCAACATTTCTCCCCATTCTGCTCCTCCCTCACAGAAAATCTGCACATCCCATTTAAGTGGCCTATAGTGCATGGAGGTTTGTCGTTTTGACAGGTGAAAACACTTTATGCATAACTGTGATCTTAGACATGTCCTCCAGAGTCTAGACTTTTCTTTTCTGCACTTCTTTGTCATTTTCTTTATTTGCAGGCTTTGAGATTATTTTTTTATAAAATAAACTTATATGTTTTCTAGTTTGCAGTTCAAAATATTGTGCTGCTAAAATGAGCTAATTCTGTGAATTTGGTTTATTTGATTGTTTTTATATTCTGTATGTTTGTTGATGTAAGAAAACATTGTGTTTGTAGGCATAAGTCTGAGGTTAGAGGGGATGATGCTCCATAACAACGTCTTTCTGTTTCATTATTTATACAGAAATTACAGATCACAGTTTCAACTTATCCACTTCACTTTTAGGTTTGTGTAACATTTACAATGATCGTATCTTGGCTTTTGTTTCGTTCCACAGACGTCTGCAGACTCTGTCCGGCTGCTTTTCCTGTTTATATCAGGCACAACTCGTGCAGCAAGTTGGATTTGCACAACCAGCCAAAACAACAATAAATAAATACTGTTATGTAACAGTTTTCGACACTGAGAACAACTAACATACTTTCTAAACTAACACCTGCAGAGTAAAAACAAGAGTTTATTAAAGTTAAAAAATATTGTCTGAAGCCATGTTGAGGAATATAATGACTCTTTATGTAATTTGATGTTATGGTTTATTGCTAGACTAAACCTAGTTCTTGTCAAACGAGACCTTAATTGTGGAAAGTTTTAGACAAAGACTAAATATGACATGAATGATGTCCCAAACACAATAACTTTGTCTCCCTGTTAGCAAAATATCTCATAAACCACAAGATGGATCATAATGAAGCTCTGAGAAAAGATTGATTGAATGCACATCTACAACTGATTAACCTTTAAAGACAAACTGATTCAAGATGGCTGCCACAGCTAATCAACCTTAGCAAACACAAAATAGCTATAACCCATTCAATTTTACAAATATTAAGCTATAAATTGGTAGGGTAGTAGCTGAGAGTCCTTCTCATAACTTACTTCAACTGATAATAGATCACAACAGATCTTCGTTTAAATCTTGGCATGCAAAGCAGCAGACAATATGCATTCTTTCATGAAATGCTAGTTCTTTTATGAATAGATTATTAAATAAGCATACTAACATTTGACTTTGTCCACTTCTAATTAACTAACTGCTGACTTGTCAAGGTTTACCATACTTAAAGTGTGCTCTTCATCCTGTCAATTTTTTTAACAAAATCCTGCACCCACAGAGGGGAGAGTTACAGCCTTAAAAAGACAGGGATTGTTTTGTGAAAACAGTCAGCAAGAATTTCTTTGCCTAAGGGATGGAACTGATATCCATGTGTGGCACCCAACAGTAAGTCCGAGACACTTGAAAACATCCACATTTATCAGACTTTCTGCACAGATGCCTTCAGAAGTGCACACAGTCACATCAACATCACCAAAGACACAGAAAGTACTTGCACAGTCACACTTAAATACACACATACTACACAGTTAAAGGGATAGTCTGGGGAACAGTAGTTAGTACCTTATCAGCTGTGACATCAGTCATAGAGCAGAAAGTCTTGGTCGGGCTTATAAAACAACTTTCAAACACAACATGCGGGTGGGAAAGAACGCTATGTTAGCTAATTTTAAACCGCTACACTTATTCTTGCCAAGTTTGTTTAATTTGTTGCTATTTTTTTCAACCAAACGTCTGTGTAACCACGCAAATGTATGTGAGCTGAGCATAAATTGTATATAAGCCAAAGGTGTTGAGCCTACTGAATGCACCAGTCCACCTGATCAGTGCATCGAGTCAGTCCAAAGGTTTTCTCAACCTCCAGCAGACGGGTACGTTTAGCAGCTTTAGCACCAATGATATGATATATAGGGTCTATTTTAAGCACACGTAGCTCGAATGAGAATCTAACAAACAGTGTCACCCAATAGTGTTGTTCTCGAGAAAGAATTGTTTTTAAAAACCTGAAAAGGGTCTCTCATTTTTTTAAAGCAACTAGCAACAAATGTAATAAGTTTTGGGGGGTTTTATTGGAGACTTTTGGAGTTTCTAATGTGAAAACATATTTTCTTACTCCTATCAACGAGCAGCGGGTGCTGCTGTGGACACCTCCCCCGACCCAAAGCACTCCCCAGGGGCCCAGTCCTCTTGCAGCTTCCCTTCCAGCTGCAGTCAGAGCAGGAAGTGTTCACCCCTCTCTGTCCAGCCTGCAAATGAATCAAGCATGCGCGAACCTCCCACTGGCTGATCCATGGTAGGATGTGAATGTAATTGTGTTTTTTTTTTTTTGTCCAAACTAAAACACTGGACTAAAATATGTTAATGTGTCTCTTTTGGGCCACTTTAACTGGTCCTAAGCCTGGATAAAAGAGGGGGGGTTGGGAAAGATTCAAGAATCAACAGAACAACATTCATTTTTAGTTCTAAAAGTTTTTTACTCACTTTTTGTCTCTTGCCCACATTATTCCTTGCTCCTACAACATACAGTATATGCTGTTATGCAATTAATCAAATTAGGTGATGACGTCATTTAGTGACTTCTAGCAACTTTTAGGACATCCAGTAGTTTCTTTCGTTAGCAGAGAGTTGGCAACACTGTCGTGTTCTCAATACTCTGTGCTCTGTGACTGATGTCACGGCTGATAAGCTGCTAACTATTGATAACTATCTGATAGAACGTCACTTCAAAACTAACCAGACTATCTCTTTAAGGTCTCACACTCATGCACAACAGTTCTCAGATCAGTCTCTTTGCAGCCCTTCTCCGGTGTCCCTGGAGTGCCGGGATCGCACCACACATTGTCATCTAAAGAGCCGACATGTGTACCTGTTACTCCTTTCCTGATGAGAAGCTGTGATGCCACCACTTCCAGCAGTTTCTGTCGTGGGTGTGAAAGGCAAAAATGCAAGCTATGAAAAGAGAGAGCTGTGGATACAAAGAGGAGGATTACAGACAGACAGAGGGAGACAGAGAAATTGAAAAAAAAAAAAAAAGTTAAAAGTCAGTGAGATAGATGGAACTGGAAAAAGTGTTTAGCAACCTCGGAAAACTTTAAGCCTGAATCTAGAAATATGGATTTGTATGAAACGAGAAGGTGGTATTGAAGTCTAGGCTGTAGTTTGTTGGTATTACTAGGGGATAAAATGCAAATATGCAGACTTGCAATGGTAAGAAGCTCAGTCCAAAAGATCAGCTGTGGACAATAACTGTTAATTTCCTTGTATCGTCTCTATGCATTGTAGTCTAACAGGAGAGCTGCAGCAGAAGGTTTGTGCATTCCTTTCTTTATTTTTATTACAATTTCTTATTTCTTATTAGATTTATGTTGACTTTTGTTTAAAACTTTCATCAGAACAGTCTAGAAAACATATTAAAATACTGTTTGCTTAGGTTTGTAACAGAAAATCATCTATTTAACTGATCTCTCCTTGACTTAAAATGAAGCTTCTTTCTGCTCTTCCACAACATTTTCCCTAGTCTTTTTATCTTAAGCTTAGTAAATTGTACTTTTCTGATTTTCCTGTTATTATTGTGGTTGCTTTAATTTACTGTTTCAACATTCGAGTGTGAATTGTAGATATGACTGACCCTCGGGGAATATTTTGGGAAGGTCCTTTTGGGGTCGTTGCCGGAGGCAGACATGAACAGCCTCAGGCAATCTCAACGATCACCTCTTTAGCTGAAAAAGCCTCAGGGGGTCATACAGATGTAACATTATGGACTCATTTTAAAGCTTTGTGGTGAGCACTTTTTGTCAACAAAGTAGGCAAAAACAAGAAAAAGACTCATACTTGGAGCCTTGTCACAGATGTGTGACAGCTGAAAAAATTCAAAGCAGTTTTTTCTATTGTTTATTGTGTAATATGTTCAGGAGAGTTTCTGTTATATCAACTTCCATGACCCCTTGCTGAGGACCCTCCCTTTATTTCAGTTTGTGTTTTTGTTGTCCTCACACCGGACTCACTAATGGGTCTTCTTTCTTTTCTTTTCTTTTTAATCTTTCTCCCTCTTTCTCTCTCTCCTCACGCCGCGCTCTCACTAATGGACAGATGGCATCCCATTGTTTACTGAGCCAAGGTACAATGCCTTATCGGTCATAGCAGCGGAAACTGGGCTAGCGTTTCTGCTTGACCCAGCTTAAGAGTGCCACCAAGAAAAAAAAAGGAGGAGGGAGAAATAAAGAAGGAAGATGGGAAAAACTGGTCAGCCAATGGAAAAAAATACTAAAAAAATAAATAAAATTACAAACTTTGTCCTCCATTGTAACTTTAGTGGCCTTGCTTTGTACGCCTCTGAGCATGTCTGTGTGTGTTGGAATGGTCAAACCTTTCTCACCTCCCAGTAATAAAGTTAGCTGTGACTGCCCCATCATAAATACCCAACACACACACACACACAAAGGTAAAACACACAAGCCATATTGTAAGGATCTCTAAAGAATAGGATGCAATCAGCTCAGAGCCAGTCTGTAATGAAGGAAAGAGGCTTTTTCCACACTTTCAGTTTGTTTGTGACTCGATGATGATTTGATCAAACAACATGAACAAACTGTGGAGAAGACTTGTATATATGGGACAGTTAAATAATCACAACAGTAAAAAAAGAGACAGAAGTCCGGTCAAACATCAAATTAAAAGTGTTTCATTTTCATATAACAGTAAAAATCAGATTAACAAAATCAGGGAATAACAAGTGACATGGATACTATCTGAAAGTCAAACCAAGTGATAATCCATAAGCTTCTCATTTTTCATTACTTACTCTAATTTAAGACAGTATCTCACTGTGCAAATTGTGAGTGGTGTTTGTGAAGGTTTCCAAACTTTCTGGAAAATTTTGAGGCGAGTCCCAGAGCTGCACATCTTGGCCCATGGGTTTTGAGAATGACAAAAAAGTGCTGAGCTGGGGAGCGGCATCACGTTTATAGTCTAAATTTCTCAACTGTCACCACGGCATCATGTGACATACAAACATTTTTATGAAAAAAGTAATTTTGGTGTGCGACTATTGCGGGACATTCTTGAGACTTTCTGCAAACAAAATTGTGAGTTTCTGGCAAATTTGGACACAAATAACAGCAAGAGTTTGTTACACATTTGTGAGACGTGCAAACATGTCGTAACTGTTTATGTATTTTCTTGCAGTTGTATTTTTTAGTCACCAACTGTCTAACATTTCATAGTTTATTAGTTGCAAATGGGATACTGGATTTGGTGAATTTACCATGGAGTTTGTGAATGAGTAATGCTCGAACAAGCTATAAAGTTCCTTTTGGTACGCAACAGAAAAATGCACTAAGACTAATTAGTTATGGGAAATTAACTAGGCATCTATTCAACTTTAAACCATCAGCCAACACATGTATTCAAATGTTTGCATTTGTCTTTTCAAAGTCACATTTTGACTGCACGTGAAATCAGATTGATTCATTTATCTGTTTTAGCCCCCCTAAAAGCTTTTCCTCCACCCCTCCTTTTAACCCCTGAGGGCCTGAGACCTGGGGAACTTTTAATTATCCACAGCCGCAGCTCTCCTTTCCAGTTGCCACCGAATGGTCAACAGGCTTTTTACTACTTACTGAGGCATCGGTGCCTGAATAATAAAAGAAAACAAAGTCGGCGTACGGGGAGAAGTGTCTAGGGGGTCTAGAGAGAAGCAGACAGGAAAAAAAAGAGATAGGGGTATCATTAGATAAGCCTGTCGGTTAATTAGCCCTGCTTCAGGAGGAGGGGACCCCCCTCCTGATGCCAAGAATGGCCATCAGGCGTTAACCGTGATCGCCTATTTTTTATGGTCTTTCACAGATACAACTGAAGAGGCTGTTAGGCAGCATGGAGGGCATATGGTGCCATGCTGTTGTCAGTCAGTCGCACACTGACAGAAAAATAAAAGTTTTATGTTGTTGCAGAGGCAGGACTGAAGACGATTTGACCCAGCTGTTTGGTAGCTGCACACTTAAAAGAAGATCTCTTTGAGTGAAGTAGGACTTTTTCACTGTTCATTAGATTATCTGTGTGGGATGAGACCTGATGACAGAGTCAGGATGCTCTACGTCGACATCAGCAGCAAAAAATTTTATTTCCCAAAGAAAAGTGCCAGAAACTGTGCTGGATATAGCCAAAAGATTTATTTAGACAGGGTTTACTCTTATTTAAACACCCACTTCTAGTACCAAAAAACATATTTTCCTACTTACTTCTGGATACAGGCCATTTGGAGGATTTCAGTTTTACTTGGCGAGGTTTTCAGATCCTCACTCTCGGCAGTCAGACCAGAAATAATTGGTTTTCTTTGGAAAAATAGCAAACATCATCAGTTTCAGTTATCACCTGTCACAATGAAAAGTGGGTGATCGTGTAATTGTCTGTGTCTGTGTTTGTTTGTCTGTTAGCAAAAAATCTCATGAACCTCAGGATGGATTTTAATGAACCTCCCTGAAGGTAATCATTGAATGAACGTCTACAATTCAAGATGGCCTCCACGGCTATCTAACATAAAAATGACTATAACTCAGTCATTTTTAAAAATGCTGAGTTAAAATTTAGCATGGTAGTAGCTGAGAATCATTCCCAACATACGCTGTGCTAACAAATCATGCAAAACTTTCAAACTTTAGCATGTAAGGCAGCAGGATATATGCATTCCTTCAAGAAATGAGAGCTCTTAGGAATAGAAGTTGTCCTCTAAACTTGACAAGAAATTTACAAAGCAGAATGTTTTTTTTCTCCTTTCCAAACCGAACTCCATCCCATCCTTTATCTATCCATCCATACATCCTCCAAACTCCTTTCTTGTTTTTCGGCCTCTCTCCTTCCCTCTCCTCCCTCTCACAGTTGTTGCTGAGCAGGCCGTGCCCGAGGGCAACAGAAGCAGCGTTGAGATCTGCTCTGTGTCGTATGACTAGTTTATTTTTATCTCGAGTCACTTTCTCGACCCAAACAGCTCCATCTCCTTCTGTTTTCCTTGCCTCTCTTCCTCTGTCTCTGTTTTATTTAGTTTCCTTTTCTCTCTTTATTTGGATTTTTCTTCTCTTTTTTTGGTCCTGGTGTGCTCTTGCTAAATTGTATTTGTTTTAGCAAACGATAAGATGAGTGGGCAGTGTATGTGTGTGCAGATGTATGTGTGTGTGTGTGCATATTAAAATGATTCAACTTGGTTTTTGTCATTGATGTTGACAAGCATGAACACAAACCTGCTCTGTTTGCTGCTAAATGGGTAAATGTTCCTGAAAATTGCTTGGAAAAAAAGAAACCCAAACACTCCAAGTGATAAGTGCTGATCACTGGATTTGAATATTTGCAATATAAATAAATTCAGAATATAAATAAATGCAATATTTAAATTAAAGGCCTAGCATTCCTTGAAAAAAATGCCTATAGTCCACCACCTTCCACAACAGAGTTTTAATTCAAGATGGCCATCGCAGCCACATCTCTCAAGATCTTTTAAAGCTCGGGGTATGTGTTGAGGATGACTCTCAGCTGCTACTGCAAAAACTTTACTTAAATATTTGTAATTTAGAGGAAGTTATAGACATTTTTCAGTTGGCAAAGTTGATTAGCTATGGCAACTATCTTGGGTTGGTTTGACTCCAAATGCATCCAATGATTGCTTTTATAGAATTTTACTTAAGTCCATTTACTGGTTCATGAGAAATCTTTGGTACAAACAAAGGACCACACAACATCCCCCCAACACACACACACACAATAAAAAGAACTCCTGGCTGTGCATTGTCAGTTTTAGCAAAATATAAAAGACATGAACAGTGCAGCTTCCATCTTGTAGCAACATCTTATCAACAAAATCAGAATCTGCAGCTCGGGAAAAAAAACACCTTTGAGATTTGTCTCGGAGAGTTGTGGGCATGATGGTTAGAACTAAATATCATGTCAGGAACGAGGACACACACACACACACACACAGTCTACTCTTCAGGAGGAAGCTCATTGTGAGGAGAGGAGATCGATGAAGGGGTCAGGCCATGTCAGAAGAGGTAAAACAGAAACAAGCAGAGGATTGTTTTCTCTGTCTCTCTCTGCTCCGCTGTCTCGAGACCCTTCTGGTCAGTGTTTTGCACCAGGTTGCAACCTCTCAGTTCAGGAAGTAGGCGCTGCTCACTCGCAACAAGTTCTTTCTGTGTAATTTCTCTGTAAAATCTAAAGCAGTAAGCTTTACAGAGATGTTATCAAATCCCATTTTGCCCTGTTACAGAGCTCCTTATACCATGTTTTTACATTTTTTTGTGTGAAAAAAAAGTAATTTTTGGGTTAACATCTAAAACTCTATAACTTTTGGAGTCAACTCAATTTAAAATGGCTACCACAGCTAATCCACCTAACCTGCCAAAAAATAGAATTTTACAGATATTGAGCTAAGATTTGGTGTGGTAGTGATGTCTATTTCCAACACATACCTTTGGTGCTAAAAGATGACGTGAGATCACAAATGATATCAGATGAGATTGTGCAGTGTTTTTTCCATGATTTGACCAAGATGGCTTTAACACCACTGTTTCTCAGCAGAAGACGATATGCATTCATTCAAGGAATGCATATTATTTACTGCCCAATATGTTAATTGGTTAATCTTGAATGTATCTAAGACTTCAATAAATACAGCATTTGCTATGATGTAATGCAATGGAATAAATACTGAAGAATATCACTGAGTATTGAACATACAGACCAGTGGTTTGCTGTTCTTATCACAACTGTTAATTCTTGCCATCTCTTGCTGTTATTAGCCATCGTCTGTTATTTTCAGATGCCAGCCCCTAACTGATAACTGTGGGAAAGGAACATGTGCTTCTCAACACTAGTCCTTCAGCCTCAACCACAATAGCTTGCTTTGTCTACCTCGCTTCCCTCACTGCCCCGTCTTGGGCGGTACACAGGGTTGGCATTGTGCTTAATAAAGTTACACTGGGCCTAAAATGCCTGACTTCCCTGGGCAGCGAAAACCAGCACATAAGGGGTGGAACCGGCTCGAACAAAAGTCTCAGCACAGAAAACAGAGCTACCTGGTGAGGTTGCATCAATCCATGAAATGCAATTATCTTTTCAAAACCTCATGGTGTGGCAAGTTTCTGATGTATTTAAAATAAAGAAGAATTTGTCCAGAGGGCAGATCACTGACATTGCTAATGAGTTAGCCCTGGCTGGCACCAAGCCAAGCTAATGATTCACCAAAGTTTTCCTATGATGTTTCAGACACTCATGTGACCCTTTTAGCATCTTTTCAGGGTTCTGGTTTGGTGGTGTAGGGAATTAAGGTGCAGAGAGGCTATAGCAGTTAAAATGTGAAGGGGTAAGAGCTTAGGAGCTAGCAAATAAATAATTACCTGTCAAATAGCTGCTCTGCTGCCTTTTTATTTTCAGACAAATAAAGAAATATGTCACACATGGATTCTGATGGACAGCAACATCTGGCTCACTGACTTAACATGTTCTTTATGTTTAATCACAAGAGTTTATATATATTTATCCATCCATCCATCTTCTGCTGCTTGTCCATGATCGAGTTTAAGAGGAAAAACCAGACATCCTTCTCCATGGTGACACTATCCACCTTCTCTCGGGGGATCTCAAGGTGTTCCCAGGCCAGTGAGGACACACAATCCCTCCAACAGGATTTGGGTATGCCTCGGGATCTTCTCCCAGCGGGATGTGCCCAAAAAAAGCTCAAGAGGGAGGCACCCAGGAGGCATCCTAATCAAATACCTGAACCACCTCAACTGACTTGTTTCGATGCGGAGCAGTGGCTCTACAATGAGCTCCTCACCTGAGCACAGCTGCTCTCAGGGTTTTTGTTTTGGCTTTTTGGAGATAATGTGGTTCTATTGGCATCGTCAAGTAATGAACGTCAGCATGCACTGAGGTGGTCTGCTGCCGAGTGTGAAGCTGCTGGGATGAACTCCTCTAAGTCCAAGGCCATGGTTCTCAACAGGAAAAAGGAGGTATGACCCTTCTAGTTCGAGGGTGAGTTTCTGCCTCAAGTGGAAAACTTCAAGTATCTGGGAGTCTTGTTGACACGAGATGGTAGATGGTAGAATATTTCACTGTAGTTACTTAAATGCTTCAAATGATATGTTTCTAAGCCATTCTAATGTTGTAATTACAGTCAGAATTAATTATTCTCCTGGTTTAAAAGGTTAACTGTTCTATGCCATCATCATTTTGTCATTAAAAGTAACTTTTTATTGAAGTTTCTCTTTCACAGTTGTTGTTGAATAAACTTTTGTAAATGGCTGCCATTACCCATGTTCCGAATTATTATCGCCAACAAAGTATTCCCACATGTTTAACCTTAAGATGTTTATTTGCAACTTATACAATCATTTTGCTCCTGTCACGGCCAGCACATGGCTGGCTCTTGACTGATGGCATGCTCCCATTCCCTGGGGCCTCCAGGTCCCCTGGTAGACACATTCCTAATGCCACAAAGCTCCCTCGGGGTGTCATGTGTGTGTGTGTGTGTGTGTGTGTGTGTGTGTGTGTGTGTGTGTGGAGGGCGAGGGGGGGATTGGTTACTGTATCTGTCCTGTGCAGGTAGCTTACTGTGTCAGCTCAGTCTACAGGTAATACTCATTTGGCTGAAAAAAGAGAATCCCTTTGGGAAGATCACAGTCCACCAGACTCCAAATGACAGAAAGAGGGGTTCAGAGGAAGGTGGGGAGGTCAAACTCGTCACAGACCTGTGGTGAGCACTGCCCAGAACCAACGCTCCCGCTTCTACTAGCCCTCAGCTTACAATTGTTTAGATATTCTGTATGTGATTGTTAGTACAAAAGAGGACCAATACTGAGACCAAGAAAACCCTGGAATTACTAAGACTGCCTGCACATGAGGTGTATGCCATAATAAAACAAGAATTATTTTCATTATTTTGCATCAGATATTTGTAAAGGCATTTGCAACACTGTTCTATGACACTTTAGGTTGGTAAAGCTTCTTTTATAGTGCATAGTTGTGTTTTTTTTTTTTCTTCAGCAAAAGATGAATGTTGAAGAACTAGGCATTGATATAACCAGTTTGAGCTGCACCTGTATGTCTACATTAGTGCTATTGAGATAATATGTGCTTCTGGCCATTCAATATTTGGATTTTTAAAAGAGAACATAGTGATGTTCCTTTGTACTGATTGGTCTTTAGCAACAGTATGAAAAAATGATCACAACGAAAGACCAGAAACAGAGAACTACAACATCTGCCATGGCTTAATTGTAGTACCAGGTGACATAAATTTATGCAAACTATAAAGGTATTTATACAACTATTTGGCAATTAACTACTTCTTATAATAAAACTGGAAGAACTTGGCTTTAATGTCTGCAGAGGATGCCTAGATGCAGAACAGTTTTGAATGTATGTTTGAACTTTGTTCAGAGGTGAATATAGACAGAGGTTAGTTGTTTGCATTATTTCTCTAAATGGCTTCTGTAAATTGAAGTTTATTCATCAAATCAAATTTAAAATAATTCAGTGAATTGTATAAAGGTAATACAGCTGCATCACATTTCAACAGGTATTTTGAGGATCCCTATTAGCTTCCATATGACTGTATATGCCTTGGCATTGACTGTGTGTCTATGCAGAAGATGAATGAGAATAGTTTTACAGGGATGCTTTTTGGAAAATGGATCTTTTCAGACAACTTGATGCTGAGATAACTCTCTGAAAGGGAGTTAGAGGAATAGGACCTATTATAATTTCTGTTTTTCCAAACTAAATCAGAGGTTTTACAGTTATGGAAATATAGCAGTTTGTCCATCACAAGATGGCAGGACCTCTCTGTTCTTGTGCCGCATTGCCCCTTTAAGAAAACTCTTCGACAGGGCAACACAAACAAGATTCTCTCCCTCTTGACTTTTCTTATCAAGGCTGCCCTTTACCACCCTCTCCAGTTTTAATGAAGGGATGGTCTATATTTGGACTATCATTTGACATCATGTACACATTCCTCCTAGCAGATGCTCCCTTGTGATATGCTGTGTGGGCTTCCCCCCCTTTTTATGTGACTCAATGGGTTGCATTCTTCTTCTGCAGCTTACCCCTCCATCATCCACACACAAACATATAGACCGTGTCAGCCACAAAGTCCATTCAGATGATGGGGACTGCTGGCTGAGCGGAGGAAAGCCACCACATGATAGTGGGACCAGCCCCCTCGCAGAAAACCACCTTTTCGGTCTAAGGGGGGGAACAGACAATGCTTTGTGGGCCGTATAGAGGGAGTCTACCCATTCTATTAAAGGCACTGACACCCAGCTGCTTAGGCACGTCAAGCCAAACTATGGACCATTGTTCCATCCATGCCTGCTTTAGTCCCAATCCTTCCTCGATAGGCCCCTAGTGATGATCAATGGCCCAGCCCTGCTTGAGTGGCCGAAGGTCTGTGGCACCCCACAGGTCTCAATACTGGGCCCACTCTTCTAGTGACTGATTGCCTGTCATTCTCCACCCTCTTCACGCCCCTGGCCTGTAAGAGGCACTCGTCTTGTTCCCTCAATTAAACCCACACAGCAGGTCACAGACTCATTGCAACTGGTTGCTGGCTTTGTCAGACAACACAGAAACAGCAAGGAGTTTTCTTTCCTCCTCAGCAAGGTGTTTTTTTTATTAGCTTGTAGGAGATAAGTGTACTAAGTCTTATGTTCCCTCATTTTACTACAGCCTTTAAAAAGCTAATGTCTGTCATCTCATCTGTTTGGTGCAATTAAATCCCTTTTTTAATGGTATTGTGAGAAGACCTCAGCGAACATGTCCATCAAAAGAAGAGCTGTGCATGGGAGACATGCTCAGTTTGACTGCACGGTCATAAAGGTTATATTAATGGTTTATGTACCCCACTGCAGCATTGTTAATGGCACATGGCATTTACTGGGTGCTGCAGAGGAAGGCCATTCAATCCGGTTTTTCTATCATGTCAAGCACTCAATAAAAAAGACCTCAGTAATATCAAAGGAGATTCGAGACAAAGACTCTACCCCTGGGCTAGGTTTAAAGCTTCTCTTGTGTTCCACAGAACAAAATGAATAGTTTATATTTTCAAAATCCGTCAGAAATTAATCAAATTTAATTCCTCTTTGCCGCCGTGCCTAAGTACATACACGCGGACGCACGGAGACAAACACACGCAGCATGTATGCGTCTGAGCAACAATGCCATCCGCACTCGGTGAAACAAACCCTATTAAAAGAATTTCAGGGTTTGTTTCAAGTCTGGCTCCTTGAAATAGCTCACGCCTTGTACCGGCAACTGATTTCATTGCCTATTTGATCGTTTATTGTCCCTTTATTTGTGATGATGTCATCAAAACGAGAACCCACGTCGTTGCGGCTCTATAGCTATGAAAGAGAAGATGATGATAATGATGATAGAGGTTATCATGGAGTAATTACTGTGCATGGAGGACTCCACGCAGTGTGAATGAGCAAAACACCCAACCGGGAGATACTGAAAAAGGGAAATAAGGAAGAAACATTGATGGGGGGAGGGGAAAATATCTCTAAATGTGTCGCTTGATTGAAGTGCGCAAGGTTTTGAGCTAATTACATTCAGAACCGCAGCTTAGGAACAGATGCCACACTTGTGCATCAATAAATGCTTATAAGTAACTTATTTAGGGGTTTTAGGGCTGCCTGCCATGCAAGGAAATGGCATGACTTAAAGCGCAAGAGCCCGGGGGCTATTCCCCGGCTCTTTGTCTTGTCATCCTGCATCTTTTAAATCTATTCACCGCTTCAAAGCAACACAGGCAGACAGCAGGGCAGGAAAAAAAGAGTAAAGGAAAAGGGGGAAAAAAGTTACAAATATTCACAGTTTGCAGACAGTATTATGTTTGCCGTTTGAGTTTTCTGGCATCAAAGAAATACTGTCTTCTTTTAGATTTGTGAGTCATAAAGAAGTGTTGAGAGCGCTGTTTTAGGGCCGAGCTCCTGTTTGATGAAACGCAGCTGTTCTTTAAAGTTTTAAGACAAATATGTTTTGACTGAGACATATTAGCTTGACAAGTTGCTGTTATGTTTTATTTGGCTTTTGATGCGGGTAAAAAATGCGTCTTGTCACAAATTAAAGGTATGATTGCATCTGGTTTTCAAACTGACGTGCTGATATCGCTGCGCATGCATGAATTTATTGACAACACCCATTAAAAAAACACAGTTTTGACGTTTAAAGCACATTTTAACAAAATATATTTTTATTCACAGAGACCTCAACTCTGCAGAGCTTCACTGTTTATTATATGATTTCAGTTCTTTGCAAAAATTAATGTTTAACAAATTATATAATTTGTTTTTTGTGCAAAATGATCCGTACAAAAGGCCCTCATGTTTGCCATAGTTTGTTTGCTGTTTTGTATCAATGCAGGTATATTTTTGTAATTCTCTTCTCAGCACCTTTTTGTTAAGGGAGTATGGTGTGGTCACACGGTGATGACATCATCACTGCTGCTAGTTAGTGAGCTGGAGGAGACCTGAACATGTGAGAGCATGGTGCTTGCTAATGCGTGTTTTTTCAGAGTATGTGTGTTAATGATACAATATATTTTATGTTTTGTTCTTATTCTGTTTGTTTTTAACATGAAAGGTTCTTGTTGTGATGCCTGACTCACTGTGCAGAATTGTTAAATGAGGGAGATAACAAATAACAAATCATACAATATTATTTTTAAGGTTTGACTGAAATAGTTATAACACAAGATGCATTCCTGCAAAGAATAATAGGCCTTTTATTTGTTATGTTTTTCCTAATCAAATAAATGTTTTTAAAGTTATTTCCAACAGCAAATAATAAATACTATAAGTCCAGTCTAAAGGAACAACGCTATGAAAAAAGAAAAGGATTTATATAAAACCTCAAAAAGTCAATTCATCAACTTTAGACATAATTATTAACAAAACACCTCAAACTTACTTTCTCACAGTGTGGAGTGAGTCTTTGAATCTAAATGTAGTGTGCAATATATGTATATATATATATATATATTAAAAAAAACTGCAATCCAAGGTGTCAGATTTCACCTCCAGGGCAGAAGGTGTTGAGCTGGTAACATATTTTATCGTAGAAAGGTACCATATTTTAATGCTTTAAGATTGTCAGTCACTTTTTGCAGACTTGTTTGCACAGTGAACAAATTCTCAGGCTCTTAGACCCACCTCTCTCCTGCACCCACAGCTGCAACACACACCCCCAACACACACACTCACCCCAATCATTTTGATCTAATTTCCTCTTTTTCCTTCTTCTTCTTCCTTTACCTTTCCTGCTGAAATTGATTTCTGCTTGTTTGGTTTGGCAGTAATAAGATCAACAGTGGGATCATGTTTCAATGGCATACTACCATGAACCCCAGGCAAATGATTTGTCCAAACTTAATAATGGAAATACTTAGGATGTATTGGGAGATGTAAACAGTAGTTGTAATAAAAAAGTGCCGGAAGGTAAGCGCTCCTTTAAGTTGCAAAGCCTTTCCACTTATGTTGGCCCCGCACACACCTCGGGCTCTCCCCGTACACCATGAATAAAATGTATCCCCATTTAGCCAGGCGAAAAGTCACCCAATAAAAGCTATTTAACTGAAGTGCAGTCCTGAGTGTGGCATTTTTGGTCCATGGCAGAGTTTGACCGCCGATGACATCCAGCGGAACAGGAAACAGATAATGTGTTACCACACAGACGGCGTTTCAGTTGTGCACATCGCGCTGGTTAAGTCATAATTTGTAGCTTCATGAAGCCACACTCTGTTCACTACCAAAATGACTAAACAAAAAAATCCTACAGAGTTAACAATGTGGGGCGTATGTGTTATCTTCTCTTTCCTTCCTGTCTAAATAAAATGGTTTTGCCTTGATTTTTAATAACTTACTAAAATGTTTAAAGGGTTTTAGGAGAAACGCTTCTTAAAACCTCTATATAGACTACAGTAAGCCCTCTACAGTTTGTTAAATATCTCAATTTTTAGGTTATACTAAGCTTTTCAAATGGTATATAGTGAATGAGTCAGTTTCTAATTTAACCCCTGAAAAGTTTTGTTTACAAGCTGTCATCTCACACCTTGTATCCATTGGCTCACAGACATTCCTCAAAGTGAATTAGATTAGTTTCACTTTCAGACTTTCTGCCTGTCTTCTGCCGTAACTTGAAAATATATCCATTCAGGAAACGCTTTGCATTCTGCCTCGACTTTGCAACCAAATTTTACCAAAAAATCCATATAAACCCTGTTTAGAAATCCAGGTATTACAAATCATCTAAAAAATGTGGTTTTACATTGTTTATTCACTTCTTTGAGTTACTCAATACCACATTAATCTAATAAGAGAAAAGACTGACAGGAAATGTAAAAAAAAAAGAAAAAAACACCAAATGCAAATTGAGTTTAAATTAAATATTAATTACCAGTATTCTCTCGAAGTTGAAGTTTTTCTAACAGTGTCTCTCCATCAATAAAATCTGCGATGAATCAACATCCAAAGTTTTCTGTTCCTTTAAACAATTTGATTTTGTTGATTTTGATGCTATGATTTATTTCTTTGTTCTTGCACTGAGTGAATTGGAAAGTTTGACACAAGTGATAATAAAAGGGAGGAAAAAAACCCAGCCTATGACACTGGGTGGCTTTGTTGGTGGTAGAACCGGTGAGCCTGACATGTTTACACTTAAATCAACCCTTTCTTGCTCTGTTTGGTGTTATTCATTTAATCTTTGGTTTCTTACCTGCTACGACCACTGAAAAGTTACAGTGTGGCGTATTTTCATCAATTACCTCAAAGTGGGTGGGTGTTTCTTCTCAAGGGCTTTTTTTTCCTGCAACTCAGGCAAATATAAAACCAGACAGGGGCAAAAAAAAAAAAAAGTATAAACCACATGAATTAAAGCTGTCATCTCCTGTTGCTGTTTAATTTTTCTAACCTTTCGCCCGGGTTAGAAGTGGAAACTCTGAAGTAAACAGCAGGACATGTGTCAGCGTGGGTGGGGGCGGACTCGTAAAACACCTGTTTGCAGTACAAGGCCTGAAAACAGGACTTGTTAATAGCCAGCCGTAAATCGCTCACTCTGTTGTTTCTGTCACCAAGTTGCGGGCCCTGCATCTCTCTGTGGGATTCACGAGGTAAAACTTTGCTGAAACTATAACCACCGCCACCCCGCACTTCGTCACTTTGGCATCAAACGTTTCAAGCATCAATCACCAGGCGCTCCATGTGAACCGGTTAAACTGGAAAAAGAACCTCTGAGCTGTGACCCTGAACACAAACATGCAAATTGCTCCTTTTTTAATTTCAGCTTCTTTGCAAGTAATTTGGCTCTCTTCTCGTAATCTACGTGGAAACATTTCATACATTTAAATAAAAGATTGCAGTCTTTTCTTGTGGCATGCGATTTGACTGCTCTGCAAATTAGTCACAGCCCTTCAATAAATGCTTTTGGAGCAATGCTGATACTGTGATTAATGTTTGCACAGAAACGTAGTAATTTATCTGAATTTGGCTGCTGTTAACCTTTTGTTAGGGCATGGGAGAGTCAGAAGAGTTTTTTTTTTCTTAATCACTCTTTTGACAACAAACACATTTTTTGTTTGGGCTTCAGAAACTACTAAAAGTGGTAGCATTGACTTCGCCTCCAGTAGGTGCCTTGGTGTTATTTCTGATCTGTATATATTGTTTAATCATACATTTAAAAAGGTAACCAGAACCGCCTTCTTTCACTTGCACAATATCACTAAAATTAGATATATGTTGTTCCAAAACAATGCAGAGAAACTGGTCTGTGCATTTATTATTTCTAGGCTGGACTTTTGTTGTTCTTTATTATCAAAATGTCCAAAAGCCTTCATTTGATCCAAACTGCTGCTGCCAGAGTTCCAAGTTAAAAGAAGAGATCACATTTCTCCAATTTTAGCTCTGTAAAATTCTGTAAAACCTTAAGAACTGAATTTAAATCTCACTTCTAACATACAAAGCTCTCAACAACCAAGCTCCGTCTTACATTAAAGATCTTATTGCTTCATATTTTCCTAACAGAGCTCTTTGCTCTCAGACTGCAGGTTTACTTGTGGTTACTAGAGTTTCCAAAAGTAGAACTTGAGGCAGAGCTTTCTCAGACTTCTCTTTTGTAGAAGCAACTTCCAGTTTCAGTCTGTGAGGCTGACAGCTTGTCTACTTTTAAGACCAGGCTTAAAACTTTCCTTTTTGATAAATCCTATAGTTAGGGTTTCCTGAGCTATCCCTTAGTCATGCTGCTGGAGGACAAACTGACCACGTTTCCTCACTCTGCTGCTGGATTTACTCGCTCTGCTCTCCATGTTTCTACATGCAGTTGTTGCTCATTTACATGTTTTTCTTTGTCTTTCTTCCTATAGAAACTACACCTACATTCTGTGTTGGTCTGGGTCTCTTTCATGTCCAGTCAAACTTCAGCCGGTTGAGGCAGCTAACCGCTCATCCTGATTCTGGTTCTGCTGGAGGTTTCTTTCTGCTAAAAGGGAGTCATTCCATGGAGGACTGCAAAGACTTAATGTGCTGGTTCCCTTATGTAAACATATTGTATTATAATAGGAATTTATTTACTTTAATTTGATTTAATCTAGGTCTGAATCAAATACATCTTTTGAGATGACTTAAGTTGTGAATTGGTGCTCTATAAATAAACTGAAATGAACTGACTTTAATTAAAAGTGTGTGAAACACTTGGTTTATGTGTCACCTGGACAGCCTGTGAACCCAACACCCACTTTAATTTTTGAAATAGACGTGTAGACGTGTCTGCTCCCTCAGTCAGTTAGAGACAAGTCTGAACAGGACTTTTTGAAGGGGGGGGGGGGGTAGACCAGACCTCTGGCCTTCCAGCTGCCATTTCTCAGAACCTCCATGGAGAAGGGAATCAGTTTGCTGCAACCGTCTTCAGTAAAACAGCTGGAGGAGCAATGGGAACACCTGAGATCAGATCTGCTGATCACCTGCCTGCAGTAAGGGGTCATCTCCACACTCATTCCTTCTCCCTTTAAGGAATCTAATGTAATAAAAACATCAAAAAGGAGGTCAACTGACGTATCTCCTGAAAGTCACGTCACCTTTATCTTTCTTCTTTTGTAACTTCAAACTTTAAAAAAAACATAAACTATCATTCAGCTTTGTTATTATTTTCTTATAAAATTGTTGTAATTCTATGTAAATCCTTGATTAATTTATTAGAAAATCCACTTTTGAAGGGCTAAAATACAGCATGCACTAGCAATATGAAGAATTGCATGTTTCAGTTTAAAACAGGCAACAGAAGGAGTAAAATAACAAAGATAAGAGCCACACCAGCTCTTCTACATTCTCAGTCTAGTCAGTGTTGGGAGGCTCTAATAAAAAGCCACCATGTGCCAATTGAGCGCCTACAATTAACAGATTAGAGTGATAAAGAGGTTGCATGGCTGCGAGGCACCGGGCCGCCTCCCTGGGCCCTCAGGGCTCCACGATGGGCAGGAGGAGAAGGAGGAGGAGGAGGTGGGCGGCTGAACCGCTGATGAAGGGCCCAGATAATCTCTTCCTCCCTCTTCTCCCTTCACCCTCTCCTCTCACTTCACCCCACCCAATCCCTCGCACTCCGTGCCCTGGAGCACCTTTTGCAAATACCTGCTCAATATTCTAGTTGTGGAAGGGTGTAGAAGGGGGGGGGGGTGCAGCAGGAGCAGCGGTGGTGGTGGGGCGTGTGGTGTGTCTGCAGAGGGGAGATACAACGCACAAAAAAGCTGCTTGAAACAAAAAGCGGAACATCTGCTAAAGCGATTGCGGGGTAAATATGTTTGACAATTATTGTTTACAGTGACAGTGGTAACAGTTTCAACAGCAAAATCAAAACCCCACCATTTCTCCATTCGCAGCGAAACAGATGGGCCCGAAGCGATCCATTAGCAACCTGTCAAAAGCTTCATTCTCAACTTACTTTTATGTCTTTGCCTCTTCACAACACAACCAAGGAGAGCTCTGTTTGGGAGTAATGATTATTATCTATTTACCCATCATTAATCAGATACCTGCCGCTCATTGTCTTTATTGCTTTTGTGTTGCATTATTTTATTTCTTTTACTTTCTGCTTCTTTTTGTGTTTACTGTTCAAGGACGGCTTGAATCCACACGTGTTCCTCTCTCCTCACGCATTATTGAAAAATTGATGGAGTTACACTCCACGTTGCACTTGAAAGAAGCTGAAAAGATAACAATTTTTTTAATTATTTATTTATTTATTGTACAGGTTGCTGTTGTGTTTGTTTGCTCCACTGGTAAGTATTTAGGGCATTCTTGTTAGGGGGATTATTCAATGTTACAAATTATTAACAACTTGCCTCCTTCGTTGTGTATTCGGCACTGTTACGTGACTTGGAGAGATCAGCACAAGCTGTTATGATGAAACATGCAAATGACAGATTTTGTACGTTTCTTATGAGAGGATTCTAATCAAATTTAGTTGGCAGATGTTTTGTGACAAGAATGAGAACATTTCCACATTCAAATCATAATGTAAATTGTGGAAATTTGTTACATTTTAGTTTTAAAGCAATTGTTCAGATCTCTTGTATTTGGGTTTTTTGGAAAGAATATAAACAATTAGTACCTTACTTGTTGTAGAAAGCTGTTTGAACAACATCATGTTTGAAGCAATTGTTTAATTTTGGCCACAAAGACAGTTTGACCTAACAGGGCCAAGATAAAAGTGTATTGCTGCCGTCTTAAAATAACTTGGAACTCAAAAATTATGAACCCTCATTCTGCCACCAATTTCACATTAAACGGTTATATAAATATTACAATATTATGATATTCCTGCTGGAAGTGTCCCCAGGCTGCACTGGAAGTGTTACAGCTCGCTGACGCTTATTTCACTTGCAAATAACCACAGAGTTCCATATAAATAACCATGTAAAGTCAAATTGACAGCAATGTAAATGTTTATAAAATAACGTTTGCATGAACTGACATAATTTTTTAGCGACAGCAATCCACTTTACTTTTGGCATAGCTAGGATTAGCCATTAGCTTGTCAATCTGGTTAGAGTTAGGCCCCATCCAGACAGGAAAGCTCTTTCCAGAGTGATATTTTTCTTCATAAACATGACACCATTTCTAAAAATGTGTCCTTTTTGACCTTAGATTATTTGGCGTAATTATAGGGGGATTTTTGCTTTATTTAAGGCAATGTTATTGTTCTTCAGCCTTGTCTGTTCATTGAAGCTGTGCAGTTGAGGGACTGGCGTCTGCAGCTCAAAAGCAAGCATGTAATCTGTCATTATTAGGGTCGTAGGTGGAAGGATAGCATCATCATTTCAAAAGGTTGTGTTTAGGCTCTCCACACAAGAATGCAGCGGTGGCATTTAAAGATTTTCTCATAGTGGAGCCAGGCTTCAAAAGATACCATGTAAAGGCTCTTAATGCAGCGTTTTTGTGTGGACACAAGGCTGAATTGATTAAATAAAACTTTTTGTATCCACAAAATGTCTTTCCTGTGTGGACGGGGCCTTTAACTTTATTTCTCCCACAGGTAAAGTTCATAATCTTTCCTGAGAACCCTACTTTAAGGTTGAAAGTCTTAGATGTGGGTAAAGTGTCCAGAAAAATAATGCAACTTAATGTAATCTTCTCTTAGTGACAGAAATCCATATTTGTGTGTTTACATTAGCTTGCACATGTGATCAGGAGTGCTCATCAACAAAGTCTTTATCTGCCTCTGACCCTGTTCCTGTTTGTCTCCAGTGCTGTGCGGCTCTAAATACGCCCAATCAAATATTGTGTTTGGAATAATTAACCCCAGAGCCCCCGTTGGTTCTAATTGGCACCTATTAGAAGGCCGTACCGGTTCTTGATAAACACTGAGGGGAGAGAGAGAGAGGCAGAGCTGCACTGGCAGCAGTGGTGGGCGGAGGTTTGATTGGTAAGCAAGGAGCGGGAGCGATGCATACCGGGGGTAACCAACATTTAATTATCAATGAGGTTTTCGCAACACTTTAGAGAGGCCCCGGGCATCGTTTCTTTCAGTGGTGGTAATGGGCTCTCTTTAATGGAACTTGTGTTAAACACGGGGCTGCCACTGCAAAGCTCTGGCATTCAGCCCCAGCTCTTAGTTGTGGCTGCTTTAATTTAGGTGACTACAGAGAGAAGACGGAGCGCATTTGGGTTAAAAAATGTGCACCAGCTCCAAGGAGAAAGTTAAAGCGAAGGGGGTGCCCATTTGAAAACTGTGTATTTTTAGCACCTTTATCTGCTTTAAAAAATGCTGCATGTCAACACTGGCTGTGTTGATCTATGCCTATATCTATGTAATTTATGTTTGTATAAAACAACTTGAACATTTTAAACTTGTAGGCCACAAAAAGGGGTTTAAATGACTTGTGGTTGATGTCACTCTGTTGTCAAACTCCACCAGCTGTCACCACCATAATTATTGTGGTTTTCCAGCAAGAGCAGTGAGAATTTTATATAATCTGTCCCTTGATATTTTTTTGTTGTTATTGTTTTACCAATTAAGCACCTCATTATCCTACATTTGAGCCACTCATTGAATCTGTGTGGTTTGTTAACATACATGTTGACAGCCTTCTGTGTTTAACAGTCGAGCTGTAAATTACTTTTTTCTTTTTTAGCTTTGTTTCCGATGCGCTGACACACTGCCCTGAAATTTTACCTTAATCCTAATAATTATACAAGTCATTTATGGGCATAAAGTGACACGCAGACAGTGTAAAATCAAATGCAGCTGAAGTGGCCTTCTGTTTGAATAAAGCTGGGAAATCTTTGCAGATTACTCTTGCAGGGCAGGATTAAGGAGGGTGTGGGCTCAGTACTGGAGCTATTTTTGACATAATTTATTTACTGCACACAAATTACAATACAATACTAAGTACAGAAAAACTATAGGCCTACCATTTTAAATTAAAGTAAAGCCTGCTCTGTCTCTTCCATCTTTAATTAGTCATTGCTGCTTTTTTGGTCTTTTTCTCATGGATCAAATCATTTAAAAGTGTCAGGGCAATAAGTGAGAAAAAGGTTAATATACAGAGCATCAGGAACACGACAACAATCTTTAATAAAGCAGCATGAACAATCCTACTGCCTTTGTCAGTGAAGCATTTTACTCTTAACCTTTAAAAACATCCATTTGTATTAATGTATTGTTTATTTAAATTACACAGCAAATGTTTTGTGAAGTCCTTATTTGATATTATTTATTATTTTTTCACATCTTCAGCTGAAAACACTAAATACAGTGAGTTTTTTTCAACAGTAAGCTGTTAAAATGACTGTAGTTAGTTTCACAGTAATGATGTGCTACTGTAGTTAATTTTACAGTGGAATTTTAAACAGTACCTGCTGGATAATTGTTGCCAGTAAATTGGAGTTACTTTCAGAATAGTTTACAGTGTTATCTTAATGTCTCAAAGTTACACAGAGCAATGTTGGTTAGAGCTGAAGAAGCTCAAACTGAAAATGATCAGAACCAAAGAGAAAATTAGCAACAGTAGCTATAAGCTAAAAGCTAAAACAGTGGCTAAAAGGCGAAACAAGCAGAGCAGTAACTAAAAGCTAAAAATAAAGAAAGTATGCTTAATTCTATTTAAAAGACCACAAAGATGTTTGTGGATCTGGAGAACTCTCCATTTAATTCTATGAAAGACATTTTTGAATAAAGTTAAATAATTCATAAAGTTACCAATACCTGAAGTCATAGATGTAATGTCCTAAACAATATAAATGTTTTAATAGCTAAACAGCTGAAATAGTTGAAGGTTTACTCAGAAAGTCCAGAAAATGTGCAGAAGAAAATATAAGCAGGAGAAAAACAGTACGACTGCTGACTCAGCATTCACACAATAATACTATACTATAATAATACTAAAATAATTTTACTTTGGGGCTCTCTCAACCTTGGGTTATTGTCAGCCATTTGGAAAGTTTATTCTTGTTCTCTTGTGTTTTTTTCTCTTTTCTTTTTGCTTTGATTTGCCAAATTTCAAATTCTACATCTTAAGAACTATTTTCAGGCTCTGAAATAAACAATAAAAATTTAAGCAGTTTCATGTTTCCTTTTTGTCTTCCCTTTTTCTCAGTATGAGCTAGAGTTTACCAGAATATGTTAAAGTAGAATTAAAGGTCACGAGGGTTCATGTGTGACTCTGACTCTGAATTTTTTCAGGAGACTTTGGTCCTCCAATTGAAGCCCGAGGCCCAATCCTTCCTTTGCACTGGGACCAGCACTGGGGCAAAGAGGCTGGAGGCAGAGCCAGGCCCAAGTCTGACCCAGTTTTCAGGGGGTTCCTGGTAGCAGACGGCTGGGAGTCAGGGTAACCTTCCATCAACACCAGCTCCTGTAATCTGGCTGAGCATGTGCCAATCAAGCCGACCACGATGACAAGCTCGTGATGACACGGCCATCATTCGCTCTCCTCTCTTTGCTGCCTGGACATCTCAAAAGCAAGAAAACATCCCAGTGATTATGGCATTTCAGTGTCAAGTGGCATGTTGAGTTTGGCCAGAACCTTGAGATTGACAACAAGGAGACAGGATGTTTGTGGGCTTTGCAAAGTTTATTGGGAAAGGTTGAGGTTTTTGGCACACGAGTGTTCAAAAGTATCAGATAAAACTTGTTGGTGGAAGCAGCCCATCACATCGCATTTAAAGCCACCAACAACCGTGAAACAAAAGTTCTTTTCCAGAGAATGTATGATTCACAAATGTATGATTCACAAAAAGAAAGGAAGACAAGTCAACATCAACTAAACCGTTGTTAATGATTTTTCATCGTTTTCAGCTGTCAGGGGAGCTCTCGTTTGGACACTCAGTCGCAGCAAAGAGAAACTGTGAGAGAAAATGGGTGGAGGAAGAGAGCAGCACATCTGACAATCCACTGGCATGAAAGTGAGCCCCTCCAGCTACCAAATTCAGAGAGAAAATTACAGTTTTGTGCATTTGTGTCAATATGCATGTCAAAAGGTAATTGGGAAATTGTTCTGCAATGTCAAGTCCTGTTGGCAGTGTTTAGCCTGTGGTGAGATCAAAACCATTTCTTCACAGGCTCTGAGAGGCCAGACCGAGCTCCTTTAACTGCCTCCACCATGCAAGACTCCGCTTTAAGCTAATAACGCAGCTGTTTATCGTGAAGTTATTATCAGCCGAGCACAGAATCTGCAGAAAATGATGGAGAACTTAATTGAACCTCTGCCCTGTCACGAACAATTTTTCTGCAAGTGCATTTCTTTGTGACCATAAGATCAGCTCAACTGACATCATCTGAGGTAAGCTATCAAAGAGGAGCAAAACCGCCATGAAAATGTACTTACCAAATGAGGACTGACTGATCTGAAGGACCCATGTTTCATCATTTCATGTGTCCTCTCAAACAGGAAAATTGTGATCCAGAAATGCAGATAAGTGGCATAAATACCGTACATTATTAAATCATCAAATTTGTAAAACTGCTCTTTTCATTTCATTCTTCTTTTTATGGAAAATAGATTTGTCCTGTAAAAACACCAGCCTGCCTTAAAGCTACTTGTTGCAAAGTGTGAAATCAAACATAAAAAAGGCTCTCCTGAAATATACACAATGGTGCCTTTTGAAAGATTTACTCCAGAAGTTTTCCAGATATATTCAAATGCAATTCTGAAATGCGCTTGTCAGAATCTGCCAAAAACCACATGGAAGTTTGAGTCCAGTGATTGTATTGTGATACGGGCTGGCTGGAGCTTGTAAAGGTAAACAAATATGGAGGAATTGGACAAGTATTGTGTTTTGGAGAAGACGTTTAAGTGGAAATAAAAAAGGGAATTTGACACTTAACGCAGGCGAAAAGAAAAAGGTCGAGTAAGAAAGCTGTCAAGAATAAATCTCAGGGATCAATCAGCGCAGTGGAGCTCTGCATTCAGACACAGCCAGTTTTTGCAAAACTTCTGCTGGACCAGTAAATTTACCATTTCAACCTCTCTGCAAATCTAAACATGTACCAACAAATCCAAACTGATGGACTTCTCCATCCCAAACGACTCTTCCATTATCAACCACTGTGGGTTCAGAAACACACGTTCTAGTTGGCATCTGTTCATAAATTACTTGTTAAAATGGTTCATTCTGTGAATGTCCTGAGAGAGAAAACACCCATCAGAACCTCCTGAGGACCTCCGAGACCCAGACTTCAAGGCTTCATGAACTTCGCAGTTAACTGACATCTTTGTTTATCTCTTGAAGTCACTCTTTCACAAATTCAAATAAAAAACTGCATCAGTCACTCAGGGTCATTTTTATTTATTGAGCACATTTAAAACAACCAAAGAGCTGTACAATAAAACCATAATTAATAATAGTTAAAACAAAAACAGGAATTGCAAAAAATATTTAAATCTAAACAGAAAAGAAATGATGAAACATATGGTGTAAAAGTAAATAAAATGAATGTTTCTGTTAGATGATGATGATGATGAAGACTGGAACACATCAGTCTTACCAAGAGCTTTTTTTTTTTATAAATTGTTTTTAAACAAAATAATTATCTGATATAGCCTATTAACAAATCACAAGGAGAAAAAATAAAAAATAAAATACACCAGCTCTCTTTTATTTGGCAGTAAATAATAAATTGCACCTGGGCCAGTTCACGCAGCGTTTTTTGGAGAAGATATGATCTGAAAAGATTTCGGAAAAATTAACAAGAATCATTAGTGAGAATTTGTCACCGCTGTCCCACAGAAGGGAAGTGGAAGAGCAAAACTTCAGCTCAGTTTAAAAAGATTTGAATATTTTATTGGTCATTTTAAACTATTACACTCATAGAGGCTCCTCTTCCTTTATTTTTGGTGTTTTTGTATAGATTTAAAGCTTATCTTGAGGTATATTATTATTATTATTATTATTATTATTATGTCTGCCTTTGGGAGGGAAAACGTTGGACCAATTTGCGCAACAAAATGAGCAGTAACTAACAGAAGAAAAGAGGCAGAAAAAAACAGGGAAAAAAAAAGAATAG
>NC_051450.1:20356725-20362127 GCF_001649575.2 Kryptolebias marmoratus | reverse complement strand
TGTGTGTGTGTGTGTGTGTGTGTGTGTGTGTGTGTGTGTGTGTGTGTGTGTGTGTGTGTGTACACTTCTTTTTTCTTTACTTTATTGGGTTTCTATTTGATACAGTATTCACTTTTTATGATCTTACTACAGCCTGTGTGCTGTTAGCTTTGGTTTGTTTGTGGTTTTTTTTACTTCATCTTATTCTTTTTTATGTGTTTTACCATCAACCTGCCTCGGGACTACAGATGAAAATTAGCCCCCGTGGCTTAATCCTGCGCATTTACTGGACAGGAGAAAAACCCTGCACTGTCCCCCTTTTTCAAATAAATAAACAAAAATAAAAAATAAAACACCTTCACGTCGCAATTTCTTATGATTTTTCTTTTTTTTTTTTTTTGCTTTTATGAATGTATTGGGTGGTGTATTGTCATAAAAAACACTTTCAGAGCTTAAATATTTGTATTAGTTTCATTTTGATGTTATAATTTCGTGCTACTTTTTAGAGCAACTTTGTTTCACCTGTTTAAGGGCAAAAAAACAAATATATATAAAAATCTGGTATATTTCAGGTGCACACTGTCCATGTTTTAAAAAACACAGCAACAAAAACAAACGAAACCAAATTCCTTCTCAAATGATTTTATAATAATTATAGCAATAATGTCCTTTTTACTGTTTGCATTTCATTCATTAATAGCTCTCCTGAGCTGATATCATCTCATAATGTATCATATTATCAGTGTTTTCCCAGCTTATTCGATTAATATTGTATCATAAATCAAACAATATGTCCAAACAGGCTGACAAAGTCACCAAAAAGTGACCATAATCACTGCTCATGCGACCATTTTGCCAATAAATCCGGCCAATGTTCCGCCAGTATTAATGAGGAAGCCGCTCCAAATGTGACTGCAACAAACAACAACTCCGAGGCGTGTTAAAAGCAAAATAATAATAACAATAAAAGAGTCTGGAGGCTGATGCAGAGACAGAGACAGAGGTAGAGAGTTGATTGAAACGGCGTGTGCCTGGCTGACGGGAGCCAGTGAGGGACAAAGCCCCTGCGAAGCCACGGCCACTCGAGCAATTATTCCTCCACGCTGCATTTGGATTAGTGCGATGGAAAGAAGCATATGTTTGGCCCGGGGCGACACTATCCCCCCCACCCCACCCCACCCCCCCTGGCTGACTGCAGAGGATGCAGGGAGACACAGACAGAGAGACAAGAGAGGAGAGAGGGAATGACTAAAACTACAATATAAACTGCATTAACCGAGTCAGGAAACATTAACACAATTTTAATCCGCTCATTATTCAGATATTTGGGGGGGAGGGGGAGGCACACAAGCCCATTTTTTTTCCAGACCCCAGTTGGTAACTCATCTTTAGACACAATAAAGAAAAAAAGTTATGGACCTAAAGCTACAGCTCTGCTTTTTGTGAAAAAGGGCCAAACATCAGAGCTGCTGCTGTTTATTCAGAGCCACTTAATGTTTTCTAATCGATTACCTTAATGTCTCAAGTAATCAGGGCCGATTTGGTGACCTCTCATGGCTTCAGAGCCCCGGCGGAGTGGGCAAAGGGGCCCATGGAGGGTCAGGGAGAAAGAGGAGGGGAGGGGGGACCCAATGACGGCTGATGTCAGAGTTGAGCACAATTAGCCATTTTGCGCTTCACTGCAAAAGTTTGCACCAACAGGCGGATCAAATAACATTTAGAGTAGCTTCTTGTTCAAACCACTTATCATTGCAAAAATAAAAGCTATGCAAGTTCTTTCCTACCCTTAAAATAAATTCTATTAATAAAATCATCATCTGTTTGCTATTATCTGAGTCTTTGGCACACCTTAGTCTTCCTAGAACTTTAACATATTTATCAAAACACTTCTGTTGCACCAAGAAGGAGAAACTTTCCAGCAATGCTCTGCTTCTCCAGAGAGCAGCTCAATAAAACACAAAAAAATATCCAGCAATCCCTCCAATCTCAATCAAACCCAACTGTTTAAAATGTCAAGAGGACAGCTGCTGGAATCTAATTCCATATGTGCCAATATAACATCGCTGGAGCAAGGCAGCAGATCTGGGACTTGTACACTCTAAAAAGAAATAAAATGTTCGATTAATTTAACTGTGTCAACTGGTTCCACTAAACTTGGTTATTTAAATGTAAAAAAGGGAGTGAAGCTTTGTTCAAATAGCAATGGATTCCAAAAACACAAGATGCAAAACAGCTCAAAGTTTGTTTATAAAATATCCTAATGCTCATGTGCACGGAATGAAAGAAGCTTGGGACAATCTTTATCCAATAAAATGAGTAGCATGCTTAACAGGCATTATTAAGTTGCATTAACAGAACATAACCTGGTTGTAGAATCGAAACAAAATGATTGTGTGATTCAAACAACATCCGAATGGCATTTCTTCGAGTGTACAAGCTGCTGCCCTGGATCTCCCCGCGCAGCTCCAAAGCCCTGCCTCCCAGCGCCACGGCGCAGACATGTTGTGATGCCGCTACAGGCTAATTAGGCCACAGACAGTGCCTTCATCGAACAGTCATCTCAGCAGTCCCAACTAAACCCTTCCCTGACCACAAAAAAACAAAAAGTAAAACGAGTAAAAGTGGATGTGTGCATGCGGGGCTGGTGACGCGCCAACGCGCAGCTGCTTGGAGATGAAAAGTTGCGCCCGACAGACAGTGATCAATAGGAGGAGACTTGTATGGATAGAAAATAAATATTTGCGCAGAGGTGGCGCACAAGGATTCGTTTCTGCTGGAAATGAATCAAGTGTGCAGCGATGATTGGGATTTGGTGGAGAGGCGGTTCAACTCGTTCTGCCTGTGTTTGGGTGAACAAATCCATGGCTGCGCAGTCATAAAGTCAGGAAGCTTCTGGTTGCGTTTTTAGCCTTTTCTCCAGAACATTTGAAAACAACAGGCCTCACACTTATTAATTACTATACGGGGGGAATGTGCTGTAATTGGTTTAGTTGAGACAAGCAGCAGTTATGGATTGAATTATCCAAATTCAGCAGGGTATTGCTGACTGGCTCTTCACATTTCAGGCCTGCTTCCTTTTTTGCAAATGACTTTGGCTGTGAGGCATTTGAGTCGTACCTGTTGTAGATCGAATTAGAGCGAAATTAGAATTTTTTTTCATTTAAAAAGGTTCAGTGTAAACAAATGACCAACAAAATAAAATATTTGGAGCTCCAATTCCATTACAAAGAAACGCACAATTATAGTCACCTTATAATAATAATAATATCAATAATAATGCGCCATTTTCACAGATATTCTCCTTTAAAATCCGTCTTTCTTTCACCCAAACCCCGATAAATTTATTAAACAACATTAGCATTAATGACCCACGCGAGCTTCCCTCCAGTGAATGCTGTTTTAATACGATTGTTTTCCCTTTAAAGTGACTATTTGTGCCGTTTCTCATGCACCATAGCAGGAGCAGCCTCNTTTATGAGTGAGCTATTGCGCCCGAGGACAGGATCCCACACACAATCTGAGGACTGAGCCAACAAAAACAGGCCCTGACAGACAATGCCGCGCTTCACCTGCTCCGGCACTCTGCGTCGCAATTACGCCAAGGACATGTACAGTTAGGCTTCACTCACTCTTTCTGCAAACACACAGACACACACAGGCGCGCGGATCTGGCTCAGGATTGGCCCGAAAATCACGCAGATAAGAGAGAGTTGCAGATTTGAAACCGCGTGGTTACCAGACAGTGAGAGCAAGCAAGGAACCAGAGATCAGCGGGCTGATTCATGGTTGATTCACAGCCACGGCTGTCGCTCCGTCCGCACGCAATCACACCGGAGCTTACTCAAAAAAAAAAAAAAAAAAAAAAAAAAAACAAGAAGAGCGCGCGCTGTGCGCAAAAACGAAGCCGGAAAAAGATGGCCGCGTTTGCAGCCTCAGCTACACTCTTAAAAGAGGAGATTCGTTATGAAATTGTTCCTCTTTTATGGGATGCACATGAAAAAAGAAAGCAGCACACTGAGCGCTGATTGCTCATTGATTACACTGAGAGGCAAAACAACATCACAAATATTTGATGTCTGAATAAAGCTCAAACGGGCTAAAATGAGGAGGGGTGGAGGGGGGGGAAGAGAGCCAAATATAGCCAACTAAACACTGCACACCAGGCCTATGCACATCTCAGAGGGTTTTTAGCTGGAGGGGTGGCGCTGCGCACTTCAAACGCGCATATATCCATTGTTGTGAGCCGTTCGGCCTGCAAAGATCCTGCGCTCTGAACCAGCGAGTTTCAATTTATTTTTTTATATTATACTTAAGGGAAACAGTGAGTTCAGCTGCTTATTGCGGGAGGAAATCGTCAGGGGAGGCTTAAGCTCAATTACTGCGGAGAAAAAAGTTCCAAAAATTAAAAAAAGAGAGAAATTCTGGTGGATCTAGCAGTATAAAAAATAAAAATAAAACCGAGATGATGAAGCGTATCAAATATTTATTTTTTTTCTGGGCAACAAAGGACTATAATACATAGACAGGCATAGGAACTATTGCCAGCACGTGTCTATACAATACAGCTAAAACCGCCTCCAATTTTGGACATTATCGGACATGACAAGATATCAGGTGGTCCAAAAAAAATCTTTTTTAAATGTCATCGAACACTGAAGGAAAAAAAGACATTATTCCATTTATTGCTTTTATGGTGCTTCAAGGAGAGAACAAGGTGTGATTCTGGTTGGCACGACACATAAAAGCTTGTAGAAAAACAAAAAAAGACACTAAAATAAAAAAAAAGCCGGGTTCTGATTTCAAATGATAAAAAAACCGAATAGGATGATATATATATATATAGAGAGAGAGAAATGGAAGTTTTATTTCTATTAAATTTGTTCACTTGCTTCAGTGTCACCTCAAACATGCTACAAGAGGGCTGACTTATATCCCAGAGAAATGAAAAATCAAAATAAAAATAACCCCCAAAGAACTTCTGTTTTCTAGAACCATAAAATCACATGAAGAACTAACCGAATATTCAAACCCACTAAAACAGGAGGCACCAGATAAATAAAAAAAATAATAAGAGAAGTTTCAACAGACGCACCATATTTACAATTCCCATTAAATTACACATAAATAAATATATACATACATGAACACTGATTCCCTTATATAACCGCGAATCGTGTTGAAATTTAATAATAAAAAAAGTTCAAGTTGGAGAGAAAGAGCAGGAGTCTACAACTGAAGTCATGACATGGAGATCTGTGGAATTTCTGTTTTTTCTTTTTTTTTTCAAGTTTATTATTCACAATACTGATAAGAATTCATCCTCTTTTAGCTTCGTTTGTGTCACGATTGGAAATATCTATAGAGAGAAGGATTTTCAGTCCATTCGGTGCAGCTCATAAAAAAACAGAAGTGGGGTGGAAGGG
>NC_051450.1:20340161-20356660 GCF_001649575.2 Kryptolebias marmoratus | reverse complement strand
CGATGGGGGGCCGGGGGGAGGCGGGGGGAGGCGCTGTGGGTTGAAGAAGAGCCCTAAAAAACGTGGCCCTGCAGGTGGAGGTGAGATGAGGGGGGAAAGGAAACATCACTTTCTGTGCTTCTCGTCTTTGTCTCCGCCTTTACTGCCGCTGTCTGAGTGACTGTTGGGGTTGTTGTTGAGGTACATTTTGTCCATGGCTTTGATCGCCTCGGTCAGATAGTTCTGGAGGGCCGTGACTGCCGCGCACAGCGCCGGGGTCCCGAAGCCGTGGGAGATGAGGCTGAAGTGGGTCAAACAGCTTTGGATTCCCGGTTCCAGGATGGGCTGCGGCCGCGAGTTCCCCAGGGGCGAGCGGTCCTGGGACAGCAGGTCCGTGAACTCTTTGCACACTTGCCTAAAAACAAAAATAAAAAAAATAACGATTAAAAATTAAAATTAAAAAAGCAGAAAGAGCGGAACGTTTATGCGCTCTGGACGCATTTTCGTGTCCAAAAAGAAAAAAGCCCCGCGGTTGTAAATTCTGCATCTGCTTGGGGGCAAATTGATGAGCCCACCTGAAGTCTCCAATAAAAAGATTAAAACAGTTTCACTGACTGATTCTTCCCTCTAAAAAAAAATAAAATAAATAAATTAAACAACTAGAAAATAATAATTATTATTATTATCATAAAAAATAATTAATTTATATAAAACGAGTTAACTAAAAACCTCCATCTAACCATAAAACAGGACATTACAGAAGGGACATTTTTTTTCTTCAAATGTTAAAATAAATTAATTAAATTTAATAGTACTAGAAAAAAATTACTACATGCCCCATTTATTATTATCCTTCATCCTTAATATTAATAATAATGTAACAGTAATATTCTGCATGTTCAGATTACTGTATTTTTATGCTATTTTGTTTCATAATATACAGTTTATTTAGATTTAGTGCATTTTATGCTGTTTTGTATTATTGCATCTTTATTTGTTTCCTGTATTTACTGTATTTTCCCCCTCTTTCTCATCTGTGAAATCTTGCTATCTCATCTCATCTTATCAGCACTTTAAAGGCCTGTGATCTGCTCTCATGGCTGCCAGCTGTTTGATTATAGCAGCCTATCATCAGTATTAAAGGCTGCCCTCTGCCTTGTGAAGAATTATTTGCACAGTAAACAACAATGGCAAAACAAGCCCAATGAACATGTTAACAACAGCAGAATTATTATGAAGCAAATGTCTAAATAAGAGGAAGAAAATATCCATTTATTCATTAATCAACATTAATATTATACATGTATGATACCTTTTAGACCACTAAACTTCTAAATGGAGTCAGACATTTATTTCAGTGCTGATTGTGTGTGTGTGTGTGCAGAATGAACACACACAGCCATATTGGCACATGCTGGGGTGTATTTCTGGTGTGACACATGCAGAGAAATGCCATATTAACACTTACTTTGTGGCCAATAGCATGTTTTTTCTTTGGACTTGTTCGTTTGGGTCGGAATGCTGACGGTTTACATATTCAGCTACTGCCTTGGCTGGAAACTCGGTCTCGCATACATAACCAAAATCCCTGGCAAGATGCACGGCTTCGCCTGAGAGACACAGGGAAAGGACGAGGAGGGAGGGGGGGGGGGAGAAATAAAAAAAAAACAATAAGGTTGAATGTGGTTTCTTATTAAATGCGCTCACATCAAATACTGAGAAGTTCACACTCCCTGCTTGGATGGGCACGTGATTAATGTGATCCGAACAGAGCAGTCCACTCTGTTTATGCGCTCAGACAGCAGGGTTATGGCACCTGTGCATTCCCAACAACACTCATGATGATGAGAAGAACAATAATGACCCAGAAATGATAATAAACGATGCATGGGAGCTGTCATCGCGGATCACATTCCTCTCTTCCTGCTGTGAGAAGTGGCTATGACATATAGACAGATGCCATTGAGTTTCAAAGGCTGCACGTTAAAGGTACTCTTTGCAAAGTCACAAAGACCAGATAAAAATGAATAAAATAAGAAACTAAACTGCATTTTTTTATTCTTATGTTAACAGTTATTGCGTCCTTAAATTAAAAACTTGTGAGCAAAATTTGTGACCGGATGCCAACTACAACGCACGTTTGTTTACCTACAAAAACAGCTAAAGTGTGTGTTGTTTACCTACACAGACTAAAGCAAGCCTAATGTAGGTCAATCATGTGACTCAAGTTTAGGCAGATTAGTGCTTTGTTTACATTCACTGCGGACCTTCATTTCAGAATTGCATATCAATATATGAGAAAAACTACTGAAGTAAACTCCTTTTAAGCTGCACCATGTAATACAGTTCCAGGTAACTGTTTTATGTTTTATGTCATATTTTGCACCTTTAACTGAACGTCCAGCAGATCACAAATGCATGAGAAAGGGATTTTTTAATGGCTGGATCTCAGGTTTTGTCATCTGAGGCTGCGTGAGCACTCCTCTCCTTCCCCCTTCAAGTCTTTGGTTTTAATTTCCTGAAGCAGTTTTTTTTTTTCTCTACTTCTTCTTCTTCTTGCTGCGGAGCAGGAAGCCCCTCTGCGTGTTCCGGAAGAACGCATGCGCCAATTAGCATCCAGGCTCGAGTCTGGTAAACCATTTTCCATAAAATGGAGCGGATCATCAGCAATGGCAGCACAAGAAAAGGTGACATCCCGTCACTAATATATAACCAGAATGCCTCTGCACCCACCTCCCCACGTGCCCTCCTATTACCCACAATCAAACATTTCTCCCAGGCTCATTACAATACAGAAGCCGAAAATCCGCGAGGAGGGAAAAAAAAAGCGAACGTTGCGTTCGGACCCATATAGTCTGCAATAATGATTAACTGGGACCAATGAAGCATCGCGCGCGGGCTTTCACCTTTGGAAACCAGCAGCACACCAAAATACCACCGCACTGAATAATAAGGCTCAACTCTGCGAGCCAAATGGATTTATCCAGTCGCGCAAAAAGGCATCTCCTCTGTTCACAATAATTGCCTAATTTATTCTTTAATAGGCCCAAAACGTATGGCTCCCAATAGGTCAGCGCGCAACCCTATTTGCATGCAATACAAATCTTCACTGAAAAACCAAAAAGCATGGGAAGCTATTAACGAAAGAATTAAATCACTATTTTCTTAAAGGAAAAAAAAAGCTGTCTGCTCTGCTGCATCCAGACTGTATTAATGTTTGAAGCAATGCAGGGTTGATAAATCAATCGACTCCTCATCCATGAGGTGAAAGAGCTCGGCGGTGGCCAATAAACAAGCAGCACTCAATAATTAACTGGACTTCAACACAAATTAATCCGCAGGATAAACTAGGCCAGCCGTGGACCTGCAAGTGTGCTCCTGAAAGCGGAGGCCAAACGCTGCAAAGCCACTGGAATCACCAGCACCATTCTCCCCCTCTGCTCACACACACACACACACACATCCTTCATGCTTTATTACTTGCGAGGCAAAGTCGGTCCACATTACACGGATGAGCGCATATGCTGATTTCCAACACAGAGAAAAAGAGAGGGGAAGAATATATATATAAGTATATTTATATATTTAAAAAAAATATGGGGAGTCAAAAAAGGAAAAAAAAATAGGGAAGAGTGGCTACGTGATTTACGGCACTAGACTTACCTTCGACTAGTGACGTCAGCAAGGTGACGTTGGCTGCCTTGCGTCTGCCTGCAGGTAGATTCAAACCGATTTTATCCAACTTCTCCCTTAAGGATCGGCCTCCGTTCTTAGACTTGGCCCTGCGACACAAAAATAAAGCATTAAATTCATTGATGCTCATATGGAGGAATCCAGGCATGGGGAGATAATAAGAGTGTGTGTAAGTGTGTGTGTGTGTGTTCTACCAAGAAAAGGCCTATAATGGTTTTAAAGGTGCTCATTGCAAACCATGACATCACACATGAAGGTTATCCTGAACTATATCAAAGGGTGCAGTTTGAAAGAGTTCACTCTGATATATTGATATGCAATTCTGAAACGTGGGTCTGCGCTCAATGTAAACAAGGCACTTTCATCTGCATACCCAACTCAACAAATCTGAGCAGCAACACAATACACTTCATTTGTAGGACTTATCAAAAACACATCATTGTTGACCTAGTTTTAATTTTTAGTCCATTCTGCTCTTCCTGGAGGTAAACAAACACATGTGGCAGTTCACAAATTTTGCTTTAATTTAAGGACAAGTCAGTCGTCTATATGAGGAAATAAATTATGCAGATCCTTACTTTGTGTTTTTTGTTTGTTTGTTTGTTTTTTTGCAATGAATACCTGATAATTATCAACCTAAAGATGCTCTTACGGACGACTCCTGCGTGGGAGAGGAAGGCGGCCAATAAGAACGTAGATATTTTGCGTGAAAATGCATATTACAGTTTTAAAGGCACCCATTGCAAAGTATGAAATCAAGCATAAAAAGATTATCCTGAACTATATCAAATGGTGCCGTTTCGGTGAATTTTTCGATATATTAATGTGCGATTCTGAAATGCGGGTATGCGTTGAATGTACACAAAGCTCTTTTTTCTGCATACTTTGCCCAGCAAATCTAAATACAACACATATAACTTCTCTATTCCAAAATAGCTCTTTCACAGACGTTGTTGGCAAATTTTTCAGTCACTTTGGCTGTTTATGTTTGTAAACAAATGAGTAGTTGGCAGCCGTTCGTGAAAGTTTTATTTTAAGGACACATTAACCATCGATGTGAGAAAAATTCTGCAGATTTTGCTTCTTACTTCTTTTTAAAGGAGTCTTCATTTAATTGCAATGATTATTATATTTAGGCTTTAACATTTCAACAGTTCTGACTGCTGTTTAAAAACAAAAAAAAGTCAAGTTCTTTGTCGTGTTTTATTTTTATTTTGGGAGTCAGATCTCTGATACAAACAATAAATAACGCGGAAAACTAGCTCCATCCTTATCAGCAGCACTGAAACTGAATAAATAAAGTCCTACTTAATAGGCAGCGCTATTACTGGCTGCGTGTCTGCAGCACTTCAGCAGACAGTTCACTGGAGACCAATGTTTTCATGTGTAATGCCTTCACTGGGCCTACAGAGCCGGGCTTGAAACAGACTAGGCCTACATTAATTTGAAAGAGACTGAGAGAGAGAGAGGGAGAACAGGAGAGAAAGGGGGAGCAGAGAGGGAAGTTAATATGGAATTTAACAGACCCCTCCTGCTTTAAATGCAGGAGCTGGGTGTCATGGTTGGTCGATTTTAATTATTCTTGGTACAGAGGAGGGAAAAGAGAGAGGGATGCGCGCTCCCGGTGAGAACGGGACTGGAGGGAGGGGAGCGCGCAGACAGGTGAAGATTTTTTTTTCTTCTAAGACAAACTCACCTCCTGAGCACCCCGCCCAGCAGAGACGCGTTCAGGCACTCGGGCGGCGACAGGCGTCTCTGCACCTCCGCCACCGTCACCTTGTACTTGGACGTGGAGCTGAGGAGCGACAGCCGACCCGGAACCGAGCAGAACACCTCGTTCGGGTTGACCACCCCGCCGAAGAGACCGTCCTTGTTGACGGGGATGGCGGAGACGCTGTTGTTCTTAGATAAAGACACCGGACCTGCAGGNGGGAGGGAGATGGAGGGGAGGGGGTGAGGCGGAGGGAGAAACCGTGCTCAGTGAATTTCATGCAATGCAGAACCTTAACTAAATGAGAAGGGGGGACTTAGAAGCCCCGTATTTAGAGTGTAGCTCTGCAGATATGTGTCCGTCAAAAAAACGAAAAATTAAAAAACTTAAAGGAAATAAGGCCTGCAATAATAATAATAATAATAATAATAATAATAATAATAATAATAATAATAATAATAATAATAATAATAATAATAAAATTCCACCACTACCATGAGACCTAATTATCATTTCAACAACATATTTTCTGCACACATTTTGGAACGACTCTGCACTGAAAAAAAAGTGGGGGAGAGATTCAATAAAAAAAAAAAACATTCCCTGTTTTGACATATCATCTGTATCCAGCGAAAACACCGCGGCCCGCGTGTGATTTCACACCGGGGGGCTGGTGAGGCAGAGTGGGGGGAAGGCTTTTGCACCGTTTTGGTGCGCAGTAACCGGAGACAAAGGGGGGGACTGTGCGCCTTTTTGGATAGATCACTTGTGACATTAATGGCTCAGGGGAGCCTAATAGAGACAATAGGAGCTAAACGAACTCTTGAGATTACTAATATAAGAAGCCAATTATCATGCTGATGCGCGGATAGGCGGACTCAAAAAAGAAAAAAATAGTATTTAATAAAAAAACAAGACTAAAAAAAGAAAAAGGGAACAAAGAAAGGAAGCAAAATCTCGATATGTTAAGTCTAATCTGACCTGACAAAAAGGCCTCCTTATGTTGCATCATCAACAATATTATTCATTACTTCTCTGCACTCAAATGAACAAATACATGAAAATCTAAAAGCAGGAACAAGCTTCACAAAAATACCATTTTGAGGCATTAAACCGCAGCCAGTGCCCAGTTTTGATTCCCTCTCCAAATGACATATTATCATCCTGCACACACTACTGTCCAGCTTCCATTTTACATTTGGCCATGCTGCGTGATTGCAGCTATTGGTTCCTAAAGTGCCAGGGGTCGTCTCTCACTATATAGCCTGCATCTTTGACCATCAATAGCAGGGGCCTACAAAGCCCACCAGCCACTCATCTCCCCGCTGCGCCGAAACGCTGACAGTAAATTCCATCAGCGAGAAAAAAGGTGCAGCCAGTTTGATGCACTTGGAAAGCATGTAATGAAAAATAGGCTACTTGCGTATTAGGATCAGTCAGGCATTGCATCGAGTTCTCTGGAGCAGAATGAGTGTGTGTCTGTGTGTGTGTGAGAGTGCCTGTGTGTGTGTGCAGCTTGAAGAAAAATGCATGATATCTCAGAGGAAATTGCTTACCTTTTTTAATTACAGTCTGGTCGGGAATGTGGATTCCTTGATCCTCAACAGGCTGTGACACAAATGCAAAAAAAGGGGGTATAGTTTTAGCACCAAAGCACAGAAATGTCACTCCTGGGTAAGTGAACGCAGCTCAGGATGCTGCGCACGAACGAACAAAAGCCTGGCACAATTAGCAGCCAACATGGAGGCTCTTCTGTAGGCCCGGACCTGCTCTTATTGGGTTCCACTGATCGAAACATCACACATGACAACACGGACCCAGACTTAAATAACGAAGCCTGCGTCGCCCCACAATCCTGACCCAATTTCTCTGTCACAAGGAAACCTCCAATCTAGATTGGGTAGTAATTACGGCGGCGCAGCCTATTAAAGGGCCTATGAACTAATTAGAGAAATTATTGGTGTTTGTTTTCTGATTAAAAACCCGCAAAGAATCATCTGAATCAGAGCGGGGCTATATTGACAATCGGAGAGCTCATTTATCATGCATCTTTTCGCCCAAACTCAATACAGCAAACTCAATTCTCTCATTAGTGTGCGCGCAATGTGTCAGCCTCTGCGCGGAGAGCTTTTGTCTAACGGAGGAATCTAATAAAAGTCATAAAACGAAAGAAAAATCTTGCATGAATCTACTTCATGCAATTTATAACAAAATAAAATCTAAATAAATCAATTATAGCGTTAAAGTACTAGTTTGAAATATATATTTTAGGAGAAAAATTAAGTATTTTCGTTATAATTTCATTTAAACAATATTAAATATTTTCTGTGATGCGGATTACATGGTTCTGTGTATTTTTTAAAAAGAAAGAAAGAGTAAAATCTTTTTCTTTTTTACTTTTTCCTATGTGGGATTAAAAAGCAACATTAACAGCTCTTAAAGCGTTGTGTTTTTAATGATAAAAAATAAAAGGTAAAATGAGGTTTTATTATTGTGTCATTTTAAAAACCAAATGTAATAATTAAAGAGCTGCCTCACCTGAACGTCTTCTAAAGAGTGAGGTATTCCATGGATGGGGATAGAGTCCGACAGTCCCGTGTCGATGCCGTGTCCGGACGGCAGCAACACCTCCCTGCGGTACTCCCGGCACAGCTGGTGGGGCAGCGAGCGGTGCTGGTGCAGCAGGCCGCCCTCCTGGCCCTGCCTCTGGCCCGGCCAGCCCGGGTGCTGCGACTGCGGCTGGGCGTGCAGGGAGTTCAGGGAGTACGGGTCGTTGACGTGCGAGTATGGGTCCTGAGACTGCGGGTAGATGGGCTGGTAGGGCGGGGGGAAGTACGGCGGCTGGAAGTCCGAGTTGGGCGTGTGGGAGAGCGGCGGCGCGCTCGTGTAGGGGCTCTGGCCCACGCCGCCCAGCTGAGGTAGCCTGGCTGTCCCGTTGCTGGTACCGTCGTGACGGTCCTGGCAGGGAAGGAGAAAGAAAAAGTCATTTTTTTTAGCCTGTATCTTTTTTTTTCACACCCCACTTTGTTTTAGCTGCGGGCGAAGATTCGGGCTCTATGTGGCCTCAAGAATAAAAATGTGTGGAATTATTCAAGTTAATTCCAAATGATTCTTCCAAAAACAACAACACAAACCAAAGCCTTTGGAAATAAGAAAATAATTGCAACAAACTGAATTAAAAATACAAATTTAAAACCAAATGCATCCAAAATTCCAAAGAGGGAAGAAAATTTCTAATCGGGCTTTTATTATTAAAAAAGAATTGTATTTTTTAAACTATTTTAGGCATGCAAACATCCAAACAAAATGGACTAAAAGTAGTGACAAAATAAAATATATTTAAAAGAAGAAAAAAAAGCTCCAACACGCTCCAGCAACTTACCATCGCGGAAAAACTGTGCACTAACATCTGTGAAAATTAGTGTCGGCGCGCCTCAATGAAATGAAATAAAAATCACTTGGAAAACACTGTTAGTGTTAGAGGGGAGAAGAGGGGAAGAGCAAAGAAAGGAAAAAATAATAGGCCCCCCAGAAAAAGACTCTTCTTTCCTGCAGGATCACGGTGGCCCTCAATGCGCCGCAACAGCAGGACGATAATCCATCAGAAATAAACTGTAAGATCCGAGCTGCTCCTCATTCAATAGAAGAAAAAAAAAGAAAAACTGCAGATTTTGCTGGTGGATCAGGGCTGAAAGTTTCTCTCGGCTCCCTGCTCTCCGGCTTCTAGCACAGCGTCCCCAGGCTCGAGCTCATATTAACAGAGCCGCTTCTTCGTCCCTCTTCCCTCCCTAACAGAGCGCATTCATGGCTGCTAATATCGCGCGGATTGCTCAATAATGAGGGGAAGAAGAAGTGGAGGAGATGTGGCGCGCGAGGCGGAGGACGCAACTCGAGGCAGGAGTCTGTGGTTAAATGACGTCCATTGAAAGGAGGAATCGGTATATCTAATCAGAGATGGGGGAGTGAGAGAGTGTTCGCAGGGAGGGAGGGAGTGGAGACAAAAAGAGGGACATTCACTCCCGTCTGACGAATCAGAGGCGGGGGGAAGGAGGAGGGGAGGGGTGGCGTTTTAAAAGAGTCCCAGGGCCAAAGCGCAAAGAAAAATAGGAATGAAGGGAGGTGGACCACAGACAGAAGAAGAAGAAACCACGGAAGGGAATAATGTGCACCTCTGAAGTGGGTGAAAATCCAGCAGGCGACGCTCCTACCGGCGCGTTTCCACCGGCCGTCCCTTTGTTTTCCACCTCCGACGCGCTGTCCTCCTCCATGGCTCTACTTTCTCTCATTCCTCCAGATTCACACCGGCTTTATATTCACTTGACCCCGGCAAGATGAGGAATAAATAAATAAAAGACTTTAAAAAAAAAGAAAAAAGAAAGCAGCCAGCCAGCCAGGGCCGCGGGATCCGACGCTCCAAACGAACTTTTTACGCGCGGCTCAAGCAGCTCCCTTCCTGTCTAAACAAGCTTTTTTTTTCTTTAGAATTACGAAACACTCTTCCATTACAGGGATGCTAATTTAATTCATTCTTTTTTTCTTTTTTGTGCCGGTACCAGTGGGGGAAAAAAAGAAAAGTAATCTAAAAGAATCAGCTCAAACGAGGAGGTGTCCGGTTGTGTTTTTGTTTTGTTTTGCAGCTTCCCGTCCGTCTGTGCGCTCTCAGGCAGGCAGGCAGGCGGCACGCAGGTGAAAAACACGTCCGACTGGCTTCTCCACTCCTAAAACAAGTAACCGATGTTTCTGACAAACTTTGTCTGTGTCCAAAACAACCCTCAGTGCGCTCCAGCAGCGCGCGCACGCACGCAGGGCCGTTCACAAGCAGCGATTTCAACTTTAATTTTTTTTTTTATAAAAGTAGGAAAATAAGGAGGAAACAAGTGCGTGTTATTTAAACGTTAAATACAGCAGCAGCTGGGCTAAAATATTAATTTATGTTTTATTAAATGCATGGTAAGTTAGGCGATTTATTGTTTGGACATATTTGATTTAAAATTTTCATTTAAAAAAATAAAGAACTTGTGGAATTTTTTGGCTACAATATAAAAATATATATTTATTATAATTGTTATAAATACCTGCGAAATTATGGATTCAAACAAAGCTGTCAAAATAATGGTCTATTTCTGTTTATATCTATGTCAAAACAATAAAACACACCCTTCAGTGAATTCTTTTCTCACAGCTGAAAATCCCAAAAAATAATTTTTAAAAAGGTGTCTTACCTCGCAGTCTTCATATTTAATGTTATCAGTTAATTTCCAAAGCATTTTCATGGGTTGCTCAGGTGCCTCTTTGAGTACAAAATTCGCCTTATACACAGTCTTATTTTTTTTCCTCTCAGGAGGAGGAGAGAGGGAAAAAAAGAAAAAGAAAAGAGAGAAAAAGTAGTTTTTTGTTGAAGCTGTGGTTTGCGCTCTGAGGTCTCCCTCTAATGGTGGAAGTGGAGGGCTGGAGCGGCTCTGTAATAACACTGGGACAGGGCCTCATTAGCATATCAACAGCCGTATGATCCCCCCACCCCCCAATCTGCTCACACACACACACATTTACACACACACACATATAGAGCAATGGACAGCGTGCAGGTAAAAACAGAAGCAAGAAGACACACATGTTCATTCCTTCATTTGTTCGGGTGGGTTTAGAAGTCCAGGACGGGGGGTGGAGGTGGGGGTGAGTTATGCATGGGGAGGGGGTCCAATTTGACTTAGGTTTTAAGCTTCTTGACTCTTAAAGCTTATAAATGTATCGTTTCCTGTAGTATTTTTGTGATTTACCTCCTCCCATTGACCTCAATGTGTTTTATAATCAATTTAAATCTAAAAGCTGCTTTTTTATTTTAATTTATTTGTTGTCAGTCCTGAGTTTTTTTTAACTCCCCTAAATGTTATTTCAGTCCTATTGAGAGGAGGCTTTTCTTCTGATGTTAAAAAGCTGTTGGAAGCGGCTCTACAGGTCCACCTGTAAAGGTAGCAGGGCTTTTAGGAGCGGGGGTGTAAATAATTAACACAACAACATGGCCTTGTTTCATTTGAATGAGCGGCTGCAGGAGCCTGGACGCAAAGCCTCCACCTCAGCAGGTCGTGGGTCAGCAGACAGGTCGCCAGCTCTTCTCTTTCTCTTTTTAAGGCGTTGGCCTCTTCTGCCTTAAAAAAAGTGGATTACCATTTTTGGTGGAGTACAGGAGGCAGTTGTTATTAATGAATCTAAAGCGGTGAAACTGACGTGTTTGTGCGCGGAGACCTGCTCTGGCTCTCTGAGGAGTGAAACTCAAGCGTCTCAAGATCTTTATTCCCAACTTTCCAAACAAAAGCAGTTTTTTTCTGAAGCCTACACAGTCTAGAATAAAACTAATTTTGTGGTGTTTGTTTCTCTTGCAAGGAAACCGGTAACATCTGAAAGTTTTATCCTTAAAAAGAACATTTTACGCAAAGAAACAATGACGCGACTGCAGACAAGCCTCCTGCTTTTGGCACAAATCAGATCTGTTCCCAATATAGTTTTATGACAAAATTAATTTAGATTATCTGAAATATGTTTAATCTTTTTTTGTCAGAGCTTCCACAGTTTAATAAAGAACACAAATACAGACTTCCTGGTCAGAATTAGACTCAGACGTCCGAAACGTTTTTGTTTTAGTCTCAGTTTGACACAAAAGATCTTCTAGTTTAAGGGAAGCTTTCTGAAGATGTTCACAAAAGCCTCCTCCCATAACAAGACAACACTTGGACACTTTTTATGGCTTCCCGCAGCCGCCTTTTTGTCTCAAAGTAAACAACACATACCTGCCATTCCCCCATTTTGCCCATAATTGACATTCTTTGTCTTCTGGAGCCTTTGGAGGATTATTTCCAGCTGGTCCGACACCTTCTCTGTCTCATTAAAGCCTTCGGTCCCCAAAGTAAACCTTTACTTTTTACACTGGATCGCCTCACCTGGTCATAAAAAAAGAAAAAAAAAAAAAGAAAAAACGGTGCGGGGCTACACCTGGGCTCGCATGCGCACTGGGGCGGGTGTGGACGAGAACGAGGCTGAAGATTTACCTGAATTAAAAAAAAAAAAAAGGGGGGGGGGGGCGGTTTGAGCAACTTTGTTCTATAAAGGGAAATTAGCATAAAACTACAAAACGAATAAATCAAATTTAAACTCATAAACCTCTTTAAATAAATAAAACAAATCCCTGTTTTGTTTGCAGGAAAGATAATTCGTTTATTGGTGCTTATTTTACTCCTAAAGCCAAAGTGAATGCATCACTTGGTACAACTTTAGTAATATAAAATGCTTCAAATACCAAAGATTTAACATGTTAAATTGTTTATGTTTCACGTTTAATAAGCTACAAATTACAGTAATATTTTCAATGTTTGTGTGATTTTTAATTCTCTGATCTCCATGAATCCTCACAGCAAATGAAACTGTGTCAAGTTAAAAAAAAAACTTGAAGGTTAACAGCCAGCATCATTACTCCTGCTATTGTGAGGATCATTATTTATTTATCCACTGTTTATTTCTAATACATACTTATGTAGAGCCCTCGGGCCTGGAGCGAACGATCTCTCTTTCACACACACACCCACCCACACACACACACAGACATAGCAGAGAAACGCGTGCGCTCACATAGGTGATAATGGTCAGTGCGTTTTCCACCTAAAACGCCTTTTTTCTTCCTCTCCTCGTTAAACCCTCATTTTGTTTGAGTTGTTAAAAACGCGCACGGAGCAGCCAGGACGCGCAGGGCGGCCATGATGCTCCCCGTAAATGAATCAATACATTAAAAAATCATGTTGACTTCTTACAGCGTCAATACACTGAGCAAACTTTTTAAGAAAAAGTACTCTTTGTTTGTTTTTTACCCGATTCCGCACAAAGTCTATAGATTCCTGTGCTGTTAATATTTAAAAGCAGATATTTGACTCGCTTTTGCTGCACGCCCGCACAGTACCTGCAGCCGAGCAGACCTGGACAAAGGAGGAGGAGGTGGTGGGAGGTGGAGGGGTCTGCATGGGGAGGAGCAGAGCTGGTTCTGGACGGGTCCCGGCTGAACAGGGCCTGATTTCACGGCAGCACCGGGCCTCCGGCTATAGGATGGGAAAGCTGTGTTTACGGTCTGCTGCAACCACCTTATTATTATTATTATTATTATTATTATTATTATTATTATTATTATTATTATTATTATTATTATTATTATTATTTAACTTGTCTCGTTCAGTTTGGGAACGAACAGATTTGCAGAAATGAGAGGAAACTTTCTGAACTTTTTGTGATCAGAAGCATGCTTTAAATGCCTGCGTCACGTTTCCGGCCTCGGACGCGCCACAGCTGACGCGTCCTGGCCGGTGAAGACAGTAAAATGTCCCGTCAGCAGCTCCAGCCTCCTACAAATGCCTCACGGAGTTTAAAATGGGTTTTTATGCGCGCGGGGTTCAACTTGTCAAACGCCGCTCTCTGATGGCGTTAAACCGGACTCTGGCGCCCCCTAGCGTCCAAACAAGAGGCAGTTGAAACCAACCCAGAAGGAAATGACTTCGTTTGGTTGATTCAAGGAGTAAAACTGACACCAGTTTTGTTCTTTAATTTTTTTGTGTTTGTTTTTTTATATTTAAGGATAAGGATAAAATACCGGTAATCCCAGATGTTTAGTTGTTTAGGAAGTTGAATTTCACGATTTTAATCCACCAATTCCTCCTAAACATGCCGAAAGTCAACCTATCAAATACAGTTATTTGAATAATATCAATTTAAATGCATATATAGGCTATTTAGGAATCCTCAATACCCAACTTTATTTCACCAACTTTGACATAATGCAGATGACCAGCCTAATCTAATCCTCTGGCGCCCTCTTGTTGTCGTAAAACATTTCCAACAGCCTGTAAAAACATCATATGTTGTGTTTAGTAAATTTAAACTAGTCAGTTTACAGCAACTGTCATCTGTGGAGTTGGCAAACACCATAAAGTACTTTATGTCCTTTAAATATTTATCCAAACAGACTGATTCTACCAGCTACAACAAATGGGCAAATAGTCTATCCCCTTTTGTTGTTTTACTGCACTTCAAAGTAGCTGAGTTTTTTATATACAATAATGGATCATGTCATGTTAAAATAATTAACTGATTTGTCCATTGAACAAATGTGATATTTTTTCAAAAATAAGCTAATATAAATTAAGTTTTGTTTAAAAATGTTAGTGTATTCAATGCCTGTGAGTCTGTTTTTAATAGTAGATTTGCTTTAAAATGCTTCTGTATGTTGCCTACAGCCGATGTTTTGCGCTCTTGAACTTTCAGCCTACCTTTCCCATCAGCCCCTGCGTCGAACACGTGATCCACGGTGCAGCAGTAATTTGTGCTCGGAGGAGAACAGCTCAGCTTCGGTGCTGGCAGAGACAAACTGAAGGTTGTATGTCGCTTTACTGAGCGTTTTAAGCTTTTTTATTTAGTCGTTTTAAAAATTCGAGTTTGTTAGAACATTATTGCATTTTTTATTGTTATTTAATTATTTTTTGTGTGTCTGCTATCCTGATAAAGCTAACAGGCTGGTGCGCAGTTTCTTATCTGTTAAGACAAGCACGCTCTTATCCTTCACTCTTATACCGATAAATGACGCAAATGACAGCATTTCTCCAAAGTAGCCAGGATGTTTCCATATATTTTGTTGGCTCCGTTAGTTCTTTATAACAATTCCTCCATACAGGAGTCGGGAGGACTTTTAAATGGCTTAGCTTTTGTGAGTCTGCCACTGTTCCGAGTCGCGTTTATTGTTTTAAGGACGTGTTTTTGAGCTGAGTGCGTTTCGTGGTGCGTTCACTGAGCAGGTGTTAATGTGTCTCTCCCAGGTGTCCAACATGTCCGTGGACTGGGTGGGATTCGGGTATGCCACCCTGGTCGCATCCGGAGGGGTCGTTGGTTACGTGAAAGCAGGTAAGAAACAACCTGAGGCAGTAATTTCAACTTTACACATCTTTAATCTGCACCTACTCGTTTTCTTTCATGACTGAAAGTAGTTGGTGGAAGATTTATGATGGAGAAATCCCAAATAATAAAAATACTTAAAGGCCAAGTCAGTTTAATTTATTTATTTCTGAATGATTTAAGCAACGCCTCCTTTTTAAAATTAAACAATACATTTAAGATGATCTGTGATTAAAAAAAAACGTTGTTGTGTTGTGCTTTACCTATTGTTATTGTCATTTTTCAAGATTTTTACACACAGATGGGTGTTTAAATGGAAAAAGGACTCAAAAGCATATTGGGTTTATTTTACAGAATCAATAGTTTCTACAGTACAGCAGAATTATCCATTTTTCTCTCTTTCTTCTTTCTTCTTGTCCCACATTTTGAAAACTTATCTCTTTTTGGCGTTTGACGGTTTAATACGGAGCAACAGCACAAGTGTTAGATTGAGATTGTTGTGGCAAAAAGATAAGGGACCCAGCTTGTTGACTTTGAACAATTTATCAGAGAAGACACGTCGAGCAGGGACGAGTCAGAAACAAGCGGTGGAATCTGTCTAACCTCAGATTGTCAAGTTTATCAGTGAGACATAACAGCGCCACCAATCCTGTCGTAACCGCGAGGGCATCTTGAACGGGACAGCTCATGAACGTCGTTTTATTTTGAGCTGTAGATTTATGAAAATAACATGTGACAAACCAACCAGAGCCCTGTAAGCTGGTTATATATCTGTTTTTGGTAGCAAAGTTTTACACGGACAGCATCTCTGAATCAGAGGTGGAAATTAGCACCCACCACCGGCCAAATGCGGGTAAATATTTGAAGTGGCGGGTGAATTTGATCAACACACACGCCACTGTGGCGGGTTGGCAATTTGAACAGAAAAGGTGTTATTTGTCCTCTTGACATATAGGGGGCAGCAATGTGCTCGAGTTGCTGCTGTTACGTCGATCCGCGTTCCCCCATCAGATACGGTTCCCCCTGCGTCTCCGTAAATAATGACTTATCTATTAACAGAATTGTTTAGAGGGGCAAATATTTCTCATTAAAAAAACAAAAAAACATCATTCTTTTAAAAATAAAATGTGCTAATAATATTATAATACAGAGGAATAAACACAGGTAAGGAGTTATTGGTAAATTATTTTTGTCC